>NC_056750.1:110214442-110344442 GCF_019279795.1 Protopterus annectens | reverse complement strand
CATTGTCAAATTCTCATGGCCTCTCGACACAGGGGGTAGGACTTGGTTCCTCCTTGCTTGTTGATATACCAGACTACTGACATATTGTCTGACTGAACTGCAATTGTTCCAGAAGGAAGAACCGGTTGGAATGCTTGCAACGCTAACAGCACCACTCTCAGTTCTAGAATGTTGATATGGGGGTTGGCCTCCAATGTGGACCATGTGCCTTGGACTGTCTTTCCCTGGAAATGACCCCCCCTCCCCCCTATCAGGGAAGCATCTGTAGTCACAATGGCCTTGGGCTGAGGGGACTGGAATGGGTGGCTCCAAAGTTCTGTGTCTAGCCTCATCCACCAAAGAAGGTCCTGCTTGCAAGAATTGGTTATCTGAATCTGAAAACATAGAGGGTGATGGTTCAGGAACCACTAAGAGAGAAGAAGCCATTGAAGAATTCACATGTGCAGTTTCACAAGAGGCATCACTGGTGTTGAAGCTGCCATGGACCACGGGACCTGAAGAACCTCTCTCCTTGAGACTTTGTTTTGACAGAGTATCACCCAGAGCTGAAGCCTCAATCTGTGGAGTCTGCGAGCGACTCCAGACAGGATCGGGTGTCAAAGACTGCTCCAATGAATTCTATCTGCTGGATCAGAGTAAAATTGGATTTCTCCCAATTCACAGTTATCCCCAAAAATTCTGCCAGAGAAAGGTGTATTGCAGGGCTGTTACCAGAAGATGCTTGGTGGGGGCAGTAAGGAGCCAAATGTTCAAATATGGAAATCCTTGCTGTCTCAAGTGAGCTGTAAGCACTGCCATGCACTTTGTCAACACTTTGGGGGCTGTAGAGAGACTGAATAGCAGGGCACGAAACTGGTAATGATTGGCTCCTAGCTAGAAGCGAAGCAGATTCCTGGAGCATTTTTTTGATGTGGTAATATGCGTCCTGAAGATCTATCGAACACATCCAATCGCCTTCCCTAAGAAAAGGGAGAATGGACTGAACCGTGACCATCCAGAATTTGGTTTGGTTTGGGCAACAGACTTGTTCAAACTGCTGAGATCCACAATGGGTCTCCAGTACCCTGCCTTAAAAAAAATCTTGAGTAAAACCTGGATTCGCATTGGTCTGGTGGGACTAACTGGATGACTCTTTTTTTTGACACAGCTTGCTTATTTCTGAAGTTGCTTCGTCCCTTTGACTGGTTGGAACGTCGGGAAGTTTCGTTGGAAGTTTTGGATAAGTGATGAGGAGAATGGTGTAACCTCTGGTCATGATATTCTGCACCCAGCGGTCGGTGGTAATAGAGTGCAAGGCAGCTTGGTGCAGAAAGGAATGATCCCCAACTGCTTCCAGAGGAAAGCATTCGGGGCCGTTCTTCAGGAGCGGTGGTATGGCTGCCAAGAGAAAGAATCCCTGGGGCCTTGGTTACATGGACGCCCTCTGCCTCAACAGGGGCATCTTCCACAATTGTTACCTCCTCTGCCCCTGGGGGTATCACCACCTGTGGCACAGAAAGGACCCTGAGTTTTTTTGTGCCACATCTTCCCACTCCTCTGGTTCCTGGAAAAGGAACGTTGAGGGCTGGAAAAACATAGACCTACGGCAGACAGGGTCTTACCATCCCTGCTCACACCTGGCCAGAGTGTCGTTTACCTTGGAGTCAAAAAGGGAAGATGCCTCGATGGGAGCATTCAGAAAGGAAGACTTGAAGGGATCCATGAGGTCACAACTGCGCATCCAAGCATGGCATCTCATAACTATGCGTGAACCCGCAACTCTAGCCACCCCTTCAGTTGCATGTGAGACCAACCTCATAGATGAGTTGGAGATCGATACCAGGGTTATGAGCTGCAAGGCAACTTTATCCCTTACCTCGTCAGACACCTGTCCTGCGAGTGTTCCAGACAGTTCGGAGATCAAGTTTCTTTGGAGCCTCGTGAAATGTGCCAAGTAGTTCAGGGACCATATGGCAAAGGTTGCTGATGCAAAGACTCACTTCCCCCATCTTTCCACGGCCTGGTACTCTGTGTTGGGTGGGTGGACTGTAGGACTCTATTCAGCTGGATCTTTTTCCATGGCTGCCACCACCATAGCATCGACTGGTAAACCTCTGGACCAATGTGGGTTTTCCATGGATGGAGAAAATATCTTGTCAGGTCTCCGAGGGATTGTCTCAACAGAATCAGGGTTCTTCCAAGCGTGCTGCACCATGAGCTGAACTAGCTCATCTGCAGGCGGGGTCACCCAAGAGGTAGATGGCTGGGCATGGAAAGCCTGCAGAAACACGCACTCCTCCGAAGGATTAGTGGGCTTCCAGTCACCCCTCTGTTTTAGCATTTCAAGGACGTCTCCAAAGGAGACATCATCAGGGGGTGACTGTGGGGACTCTTCACCATCATCAAAATCTGTGTCCTTGATTAGAGACTCCTCACGTGCTTCCTCTTGCACTTCCATGGAGGATCCTCAGTGGGGGCTTCTGAGGAGGACTCGGAAGAGTAGGCAACCTGTAATGGTAGTTCCTGCAGCTTCCCTGCCCGGTATCCCGGGGAGGTGGCCTGTGGCAGCTGTAGCTCAGGGGGAGAAATCTGGGATCCATCGGTGGAATTCTTCCAGAAGCAAGTGCTCTCTCCATAGCACGGAAAGTAAGTCCACCAGAAGAGGGCTGGGAGCCTGAAACCGAGAAGGACAACCTCGTAACCGGGGTCACACCCTGCTCCGTCGAACCCGCTCCTGAGGATGGAGCCTCAAGAAGGATTAGTGCAGACAAAGCTCCCGGCACCAAGGACGGAACCAAAGAAACACTTGGAACCATGCCATGAACCGAGGAGCCTGCAGCCCAATTATGGGGTTGAAGAAGGACCGGTTCAGTTGGAACCGAGGACCAAAGAGACAGTCTTGGAGCCCCAGTGAGATCCACTACAGGTGCCGAGTTGGGGGATTCCGAAAGGGATGTTGGAGCAGAAGGCTTTGGAACTGGAATGGTCAATGGAGGAGAATAGAATGGAGTCCGTGGAAACTTCAACCCAAGTTCTGCAGGAGGATGGGTCCTGGAAGGAGTGGCTATCCCCCTGGCTGCCAGCAGCTGATCCACAAAACACACCACATCAAGTTCTGAAAGGCTCCTGGTGGATGCTCCTGACGGGGAGTCAGGTATTTCTAGGAATGGACTGCACACTTGCCTTGGAAACAGGGCTATGGATGAAGAGTATCAGGTCCATGGTGTGGAAACTACTGGCACCAATGTCTCAAGTTTGGAATCAGGACGCAGTGGGGTCAAATCCGTTCTTGTCGGGGCCAAAAAAGAGGTCGGTGCTGAAGGGGCACTCAGAGCCGATACGGAAGGTTCAACTGCCATTGCAGAGACAGGCATCGAAGGCATGCACTTTGCCAAAGTGGCACCCAGTGCCGAAGTCATAGTAGTGAGGCGAGGTCGATACTCAGTGCCAGAGACAGTATCGGAGCCGAAGCTGGAGCCAACATAGCAACAGTCATAACTGGAGCAGAAGAGGTCGGTGCCGATGAGGCAGACATATCCTCCAAAGAGATAGTTCTGGCACTTTAGATTTCACAGACTTACCCTGGTCACAAGAAGGTGAAGAGGGAACCAAATGGAGTATTTTCTTATCCTTAATAGGAGGGGTTGAAACCTCCATCGCAGAAAGGGCCTCTGAAAAGGGCGACTTAAGTAGGCCTTTCAGTATTAACTTATTCTTGCACTCATTCAAAGTGCGCTGACAGAAACTTTGACAAATCACACAGGGAGGTTGCACCAAAAGATGGGGCACCCCCAAACAATAAACACAATCACCGTGAGAGTCACTATTCAGAAGTTTACCCTTACACAAAGTACAATGCTTGAAACCCAATGTACCCTTTTTATCAGATATCATGAAAATCTAAACACAACAATCAAGATTTTAGAAAAGATTGTAAGTTCTGCTTTTTCTATGTCTAAACCAATTTCAATACACACAATATCTATCAAAAAATGTCAAAACATACAACTAGACAGAAAAGGGAGAGAGAGAAGAAATACCAATGATGGTATTCAAGGAATATCACAAGGGTAGAGAGAGAAGAACATACCACCGATGGTACTTAAAAGACTACCAATCGGGTAGACATAGGAGTGAAAAGTCTAAATATAATTGTAAATATAGAGACTTATGAATATAAATCACAATCAAGAAGAAAAATGACAAAAAATTTCCACAAGATATCAAAATGTTTCCACTTAGCTGAGAGCTCGGCTGAAATGCAGCTTTATGGCTATGCGGCAAACGAGATCTGACGTAGAGGGAGAAGGGCGTTGTGGGTAGGAGCTTAGATCGAGAGTTTTTGGCTGGCGCGAGCTTGGTATTAGGCTGACTCAGTTCCGAGGGCTCAGAACCGAACCCATCAGTGATGAATGGAAAGAAGATTAACAACATCAGATGTTAGGTCTTTATGGATTTTTCTTTACTTTTTGGTTTTGTATGCAGGTGTTACTGAAGTGTGTGGTACATGTGTGCAATGTAATGCGTTTGATTTGTATGTGTGAGTACTTGTGTGTGTTAATTTTTTTTCTGATGTGGTGTTTCGCTAGTGTGTCTATATAATAATGAATGAGATTGTTGTACATTTTATACATAAACATATATATTTATATACATATATGTATACACACACAAACACACACACACATAGATATATATATATATATATATATATATATATATATATATATATTTGCATTTACATGCGAGTGTACTACCTATTAGCAAAACTGAATTCAACTTGATCGATCTCAAAAGACTGAAAGTCATGTTATTGAAAAAAAAAATTCTTGCAGGGGCCAGTGTGATTTGCATGTGTCAATATATGGGAAAGGGCAAATTCCCACTCCCTGCTGTGCTACAATCTCCTGGTATTCAGTCGCTTATGCCGGCATTATAAAAGTTCGATATTCCCAAAGCTTAACCAAAAGGTTGGTTCCCACATGCACACACAGACATATTAACACATACATGTATATCATATCATTCCCACACAAAACGAGTGAATTTACAATGTTTATTGCAGGGGAGCGGCACTTCCTGCACCCTTCTACTTCAGTTAAATAACTCGGAGACTGATGTAAATTAGTGTTTGGGGAACACTCTGAAGTACTGCATCTTTGGGTTCAGAATGTATTTCCCCATATTCAAAAATAAAGCAAAACCAATGGATGTCACAATATTTGTTGGAAGACAGGAGACCAACAGTAGCCTGAAAAACAGTGTTTATGACTAAATATATGGGTGGACTGGGTGTTCCACACACAAAAATATTTCGTGATGAGTCAGATGTCTCTTTTTCACAGAAAGTCTGGATGGCAGCAATCAAGCCAAATGGGAAAAGATGATGACGTGGGAAAGATTCTGTTTCTGAGCAGAAAAGATTTGCTTGCATTACTATTAGGAGGTGAGGGAAAACAATGGGGCCCTTACTGTTGAATCTACTTCAAAAAAATAATAGTAAATCTGTTTGCTCCTGTGGGAGAAGTGAGGGGTGGACAATGAAAGAGTATCATGATAAATCAATACTTTGGTATTGGAAACATCAGGCAACAGGGTTGAGACAGTGGTTTCAGATAGTAAAAGAAGGGTTGTTATCCAATAGGGTAAGCTGTAGGAAATATTTCATTTGGGGCCCATACTACGTTTGGTGAATGGAACTATATTTGCATTTCTTAGAGGATAAGTACAACAGATGGCCAATAATGTACTCTAAAAAAATATTTTGGTTGTCAAGAAGTTGTACTTTCTAGAGGTCAGCCAAACGTTACTGAGACATTCAAATAATCCGTCTGGCTTATGTTACCAGTATAAAGACAATAACTAGAGTATGGAAAGCTGGAGATCCCCTACAACACAGGGACTGATAACTCTTGTCAGTGAGATGGCCAACAGAGAGAGGAACAGCTTCCAAGAGACAGGCAGCATGGGTATTTCAGTATGTGGATGCCACTGTTTAAATATTTAGATGTATTCAAAGATTACATTTAAAAATGTCTAGAAAAAAGGAGGCATGAGGTAAAGATATTAGATTTAATTAATAGATGCTGAAGCCAGGGTTTAACAGCTGAGAGTTTGGAACACTGGAAAATTCCAAGGAATTAAATATGGAAAATCTTTTCCCGAGTAGTGCTGCTTGATGACAACCACATAGAAATACTTTGACACTTTGGTCACCATATACTAATACATGAATGCTCAAGATGTCTTCTACTGTTAATAGGTAGGATTTGTGCATTTTTTGTAACTGCTATATAACACTTAGTCAAGAAACTAACTAAAAGGAAGTATTCATTTTGCTTTGTAAACAGTACGTGAAGTGGTTTAATTATCTTTGTTGCTGGATGCAATAAAGTGTTTTTTTTTGTTTGTTTACATTACAGAGCTGAAATACAGAGTAAATGAAATGAATCACTGATCAGACACAGACTTGCGTAAGTCACTGATAATAGGTTCATAGGTATTTATTAGACATGATGTCCAGGAGACCACTAAGGAGCCTTTGCCAGAGAGTATAGTCTGGTTAAATGACTTGCTCAGAGTCCCACAGACAAACAGAGGAGGAGGAAATCAAATGCTGTACATCACGAAGCAGCTCCTTAACAGCTCACAGCATTAAACCTTTGAGCGGCCACACTTTTTCGTGTTTGGAGACTTTGGTGTCTTCTGTAAAGCTACATCATTCCTTTGAAATCTTTCCAAGTGTGTACCAATGCCTTATCACAAATCATCATTTTCATAATCTTCCTAAAGCACTTTACTCAAGTTATTTCCTTTGCTATGACACATTTTCTTTTCAGAAAGGTTACCAGGAGCCCATTTTACCCCTCACAGCATCCATTTCTGATTCAGAAACAGGATTACCGCTGTACTGTAACACGAAGAGCTGAAGGGTTGGTGTGTGTCTGTGGTATACTGCAAATGCTAATGAGGCACTCTGGGAGAGCAGCTATGCTAATTAGCCATGTGGTCTTCCCTGAAATGCCTGCTAAGGCATTTATGCAGCCAGCTGCCTAAGATAGCTCAAGCTGAGCTAGCCGTGTTAATGAACAAAGTCAAAAGGTCACGTTTGCGAATTACTTCCAATGGATGAGATCACATTACATGCAACTGCCAGGGAGTTTAGCGACAAAGCATCCCAGAGCATCTATAACCCATGCCTCTCAGGCCCTGGCTTTTTTGAGTTATTTCCTAAATGGTTATTACTGTGCTGTAGTGATCAGGAAAGGTATGGTGAAAGGATGCAAGGAAAAGTGAAGCTGAACAGCAACAGTGAATTTATTTCCTTTATCATAACTTCTGTTCAAGACATCATTGGATGAAAAGGTTGTATAAAAAGAAAAACACAACTTTAAAATGCAACTCAGAGCATATAGAAAGTTATGGCTTATTGAAAATGCTGCAGTGTAAGGCAAAATGTGAGATAAGGAAGACAAAAGTATTGTGCATGGTGTGGGGAGTCCAAAATGGGGGGGGGGGGGGAGTACAGTTGTGTACACTTACCATAAATGTAGATGTTCGAGTGTCTTCACTGTTGCAGTCATGACTGTAGGGTTCTCCCCTGCCGGCAGGCAGTCCTTGGTCAGCCAGAATCCCAAAGTCTGGGTCTGGCGTCGGCTGTTCAGCCATGCTCCCTGACGTCAGAACGCCAGGAGTACAAAGCAGACAGCTGACGCCATGTTCTCCAGTTTTTCTTGCCCCAGATGTCAGGAGTTCCAAAATGAGTAAGGTCCCATACCCTTTGCAAATACACCTCAGAAGAAGGGTGAAAAAAGGAACCACACAAAAGAAAAAATAAGAGGGGACAGGAGGGAGGGAAACCCAGACTGCAACAGTGAAGACACTCGAACATCTACATTTATGGTAAGTGCACAGTGGTGCAGCGGTTAACGTTGTCGCCTCACAGCAAGAGGTTCTCCGGTTCGATTCTCAGCTGGGGTGCCTTCTGTGTGGAGTTTGCATGTTCTCCCTGTGTTCGCGTGGGTTTCCTCTGGGTACTCCGCTTTCCTCCCACATTCCAAAGACATGCATCTGGAGCATTTCTCCCCGGGCCTCTGCTGAAAACAGGCTCTGTGGAACCTAGTCGGACATTCCCGGTCAACAAATGTTAAATAAAATAAATAAAATAAATAAATAAATAAATAAGTGTACACAACTGTACTATGTTCATCGTGTTTCACTGTTGCAGTCATGACTGTAGGGTAGAATCCCAAAGCAGAATGAAAGGGAGGTGGTCATAAAGTAGAGGGGGTGGCTATAAGGCCCTGCAAGACTGCAGAAGCAAAGCCTGCCCTAGACTTAGAGTAGAGAGGTAGATTGTAGTGCTTGGAAAAAGTATGCACTGAACTCCAAGTTGCAGCTTCCAAAATGTCTTTGGTAGGAACTCCCCTGAGGAAGGCAGCTGAAGTAGCAGCAGCTCTGGTAGAGTCAGTCCTTATACTCCCTGGGATTTGCTTCCATGGTGTGAATAGCAAAATCTGATTCCATGAGCAATCCATTTAGAAATGGTCTGTTTTGAAATGGCTTTACCTTGGGAACTTGAAGCATAAGAAACAAACAATTGTTCTGATTTTCTGATGTCCTTGGTTCTGTCCAGGTAAAAACGTAGTTGTCTGTGTACATCCAAGGAATGTAAGATCCTTTCCCCTTTATTTTGAGGAGTGGGGAAAAAAGTTGACAAGTGAATAGTTTGATTTAAAGCCACTTTGGAAACCACCTTAGGCATGAAAGTAGGATTAGTCCTTAAAGACACCCTGTCTTGATGAAAAATAATATAAGGTTCTACAGCCATAAGAGCTTGCAACTCTGAAACTCTCCTGGCAGAGGTCAGAGCTAACAGGATGGCTGTCTTCCAAGATAAAAACTTGATGTCAGATGTGGCAGCAGGCTCAAAAGGAGGTAAGGTGAGCTTTTCCAAAACATAGTTGAGATCCCAAGCAGGAATGGGAGGAGATCTAGGGGGCCTTAAGTTCTTAGCTCCTCTGAGAAACTGTCTCATGAGCTGGTGGGAAAAGATTGGAGGGTCTGTATTATAATGAACAGAAATAGCAGAGGCATGTATCTTTATGGAAGAGAAAGAGAGACCCTTATGTAAGAGGTCTGTCAGGTAAAGTAAAATCTGAGGAATATTAGGAATAAGAGGATCAGAATCCTGAGCCTGCATCCAGGAACAAATTCTTTTCCATTTCCTGCATAAGATTTTCTAGTGCTAGGACGTCTGGCTTCTAAAATGACATCCATAACCTGCTTGGGTAGGAGAGAATGATTCAAAGACCCTGGATTAACCAGGCCGCCAGGCTGAGAGTTTTGACATGGGAGTGTAGAACCTGACCCTGGTGTTGGGACAGAAGGTTCGGAGTCTGTGGTAAAACCCAAGGGGGCTCCAGACAAAGGTTTTTCAGTGTTGGGTACCAAAACTGTCGAGGCCAATTCGGGGCCAGCAAGATTATCACCTTGGGCTTGTCTTGTTTGATCTTTAATAATACCCGTGGAAGAAGAGGAAGAGGCGGAAAGGCATATCCCGAGAGGTTTCTCCAAGTGAATGATAGTGCATCCACTTTCCAAGCTTGTTCGTGGAAAGTCCTGGTGCAAAAAAAAAATCTGTAGTTGATGATTGAGGTGGGATGCAAAGAGGTCTATGTGAGGACATCCCCAGACTGCAGTAATCATCTTGAATATTTCGGTGTCCAGCATCCATTCGTGTGGGTCCGAAAGGTTTCTGCTCAGACTGTCTGCCAGGAAGTTTTGCTTCCCTGGTAGAAACTGTGCTTGAAGGTCCAGATTGCAAGCTAGAGCTGTGTTCCAAAGATCCATGGCTAGTCTGCAAAGGGGATAGGAATGAGATCCCCCTTGCTTGTTTATGTACCACATAACTGTGGTGTTGTCTGTCCATATCAGTAGTTGTCCTGGTTGTAGAAGATTCCTGAAGGCCAATAGAGCTTTCTGAACGGCTAACATTTCCTTTAAATTGATATGCAGGTGCTTCTGATCCTTTGTCCAAAGGCCCTGCAGACATTTGCCCTGAAAATGGGCTCCCCATGCATAATCTGAGGCGTCCGTGGTTAGTATCTGAGTGGCAGGAGGCAGATAGAAGGGTTTTCCTTTGTTTAGAGTACATGCCTTGGACCACCAAAGGAATTCCTTTTGAAGACAAGGTAGGACGGAGATCAGTATGTTTAAACTGTGGCAATGCTGAGACCATACACTTTTTGGTACCACTGTATTTTCCTCATATGTAGTCTTGCATATGGTACGAGAAGGATGCAGGAGGCCATGTAACCCAAAGCCTGCAGGAATCTCCTTGCAGATAGCTGAGTTAAAGTTGCCAAGGTTTTGAAAGTTGAGGCCAGCTGTAATTGTTTTTCGTATGTCAGAAATGCCATCTGGGTTGTTGTGTTTAGAGAAGCGCCCAGAAAAATTATCTGTTGTGAGGGTGTCAAATTTGACTTTTTTATGTTTACAGTGAATCCCAGGAACTTGAGAAGATTCTGAACAAACTCTAGATGCTGGAGTAAGACATCCTTGCTGTCTGCCTGAATAAGACAGTCGTCCAGATAAGGGTATATTTGAATTCCCTTGAGTCTGCAATAAGCTAATATTGGAGCCAGGCATTTGGTGAAGACCCTGGGCGCAGTAGACAATCCAAAGGGCAGCGCAGAGAATTGATAGTGTCTCGATCTGGCCTTGAACCTGAGGTATTTTCTGCGTTCCTGCCTGATGGGAATGTGTAAATATGCCTCCTTTAAATCCAAAGTTACCATCCATGCATTTTTGGTCAGCATTGGAAGTAGCTGCTGTAGAGTAAGCATCTTGAATTTTGGTATCTCTAGAAAAGTGTTCAAGACTGACAGATCCAGAATGGGTCTCCATGAATTTTGCTTCCTGGGGACTAGAAAGAGCCTTGAGTAAAAACCTTGTCCCATCTCTGAAAGTGGAACTAGTTCTATGGTTTTAATAGCCAAGAGAGCTTCCACCTGGTTTAAGGCCTCTGACCATTGATGTTTTGGAAGATCTGGCCATCCGCTTGGCCTTGGTAGGGTATGAAAATGGAATTTGTAACCTCTTGAAACTACATCCAGAACCCACTTGTCTTGGGTTATACGAGTCCAATTTAGGTGAAAGAGAAAGTTTTCCTCCGAGAGGGGCTTCCAGGCAAGAAGTTCCTGCAGCCCAACAGAGGGAGTCATTGAGTCTGTTTCCTATGAGCTTGCGACCTGTCCTCTCCTCCTCTAGGGGTGGAAGCAGTCCACTGTCTAGGTCTATAAGAGGCTTGCGTTTGAGGCCTTCCTCGGGAGCGTCTGTATCTGCCCCTCTGAGGCCTGTCTGAATTGGGAAAGGACCAATTTTTAGTAGGCTAATTCCTACTAAATCTGGGTGGCTGTACTTGTAAGAAATCTTTAACTGTTTGCATGGATTTTGCCTTGTCCTCCATCTTTTTAATCACCTCTTCAGCTTTAGATCCAAACAAAACATTATGCTGAACAGGAGCATCTAATAATTTAGCTTTTACTTGATCTGGCAAATTTTGTTCCTTTAACCATGCATGCCTTCTAATTACTGTGCCAGAGGCAGCAGCCCTACAAGAAGCCTCCAAGGTATCAAATCCACAGTGTAAACCATGCTTCCCAACTTGTTCAGTGGCATGCATTAAGTCATGTAGTTCCTTATCATCTGCACAGGCGGAAATGGAAGTTAGCTTTTGTTTTAGAACAGACAGGAGAAATTGCTGCTATTTCAGCATATGAAACTGACAGTTTAAAGCCCTAATAGATAAAGTAGCAGAAGTGTACACTTTTTTGCCCCATCTTTCTAAAGATATGGAATCCTTCTCAGTGGGAATGGGGTTTTTAGCAGAAGCTGCCTTTACGCCCTTAGGACCCTGAGAAATGGTTTCAGGGTCAGCAGTAGGGTTCTTGTATAAAAACTGGTGGGAATCAGGAACCCTATAGTATCTGTCTGGCTTAACAGGAGCTGGAGGAAAGGAGTCAGGAGTTAAGTTAGCCTCCGAAAAAGCATCATCCACAATATCCAAAATAGAAGGAATAGCCAGGGGTCTATGTTGGGGAAGAAGAAGAAAATCCCTTAGTCTTTTCTTAGATTCCGAATAGTCCTGTCCTTCCCAGTGGAAATGTTCCCTCATTTCATGCAAAGTTTCCCCAAAAGAGAAATCCTCAGGGGGAGAGGCTGAAGGAATGGATTCCTCAGCATCAGAATCCTCATAAGGAGGGAAAGAATATTCCTGGTCAGAAGAAGAAACTGAAGAAACAGAAGCCTGATCAGAGGAGTCATAATAAACTTCCTGCCTTGGTCTTTTATCTGGAGGGGGATGTGAACCCCTAATCATAGTAAGTAAGTCCTCCGCCATCTAAAGTAACTGTGTCTGAGACTTGGGAGCCGGATCAGAAGAGGCCTGGGCTGCAGTCTTTGGTTTGGAAGGAGTCTTTGCCTTTATTAGAAGCTGAGTAGGCCTGAAAACCCCTTCGGAAGCCGGTACCTGCACAGTGGCTCCGGACCCATCCGAAGGAGCATTGTCCGAAGGTCCTGCAACAGAAATATTCAAAGGCCTAGTTGGCTCCTTGTGGGAGTCCGTTTCAGCTATCGGTTCCGAAATGGCCGACGACAGGGGCTGCAAAAGCGCCTCACTGACGACGGCCGAACCTGAAGCTGGCTCTGCTTGTGCGATATTGTCTGATTTGGACCTCAGAGGCCTGTCTTTGTCCTTGCGTCGTTTGTGAACTCCGGTAGCCGGAACCGTATCCGACGACATTTTGTAATTAAAACGCCTACCGAAGTAATGAAATGCAAAATCGTACCTTCATTTAATAGTACGTTGATTGAATCTAGCACAAAACCGACAACTAGCTACGTCGTGGTCAGGGCCTAAGCAAGGAATACAGTAAGAATGAAAATCCTTATGAGGTATTTGCTTCCCACATGAAATACTATTATTAACTTTTTCTGACATCGGACTGGAGCAAGAAAAAAGTTTCCCCAACGGGGTACTTAGCTTTGAGTAGGAGAAGAAAGTCTTCAAACTGAAGTTTGTTTAGAAAAAATTGTCAGGAGTCAGCCGACCGGCACTTGAGAACTGCTATCACCGCACGGCAAGAAAGACTGGAGAACATGGCGTCGGCTGTCTGCTTTGTACTCCTGGCATTCTGACGTCAGGGAGCATGGCTGAACAGCCGATGCCGGACCCAGATTTTGGGATTCTGGCCGACCGAGGACTGCCTGCTGGCAGGGGAGAACCCTACAGTCATGACTGCAACAGTGAAACACGATGAACATCTGGGGAGGACTGAAGGGTGTGTGTGGGGAGGGGAAAGGGCAGAAACAGTAGGCCTAGGACACCATTTCACCTAAGTCCAGCCCTGTACATAGTTATTGTAATGCAGTATTGTTGCAATTAAATGCCAGTAACTGTGAATGTCCCTTTGTGAGATGGGCCAAGACAATATGGTACATAGGCCTGTTGTAATGTAAGAGTTTTGTAGCTACAAATCAGTCTGTGCGTACTGCTCCTAAAAGTTTGCAGCATGAACTAAAAGGTTGCTTGGTGGGATGGCAGTGACAGGGTGATACTTACACTGGAAGTGCCTATGGTGCCCCCAAAATGCTAACACCGGCCCAGAGTATAATCATCAATGATTTATGACAGGCTAGGGGAAAAAAACAGAGGATACATCAGGGATGTTCTGTACACTAAGGGACAGGTAAGAGGTGTTCATGTGTGTGTGTGTGTGTGTGTGTGTGTGTGTGTGTGTGTGTGTGTGTGTGTGAATCAGTGAGGGGATGAGGGACCTGTGCCAATGCAATACATGGATCGCCAGAGGCACTTATTGCCAGAAACTGCTGATCTGCATGAGCAGCAATTACCAACAATTCAGAGACATACAAATCAGCTGTGAATCACATTTTCTGTGATCATGGAAATGGCTCATTTTAGCCCTTATCGCCTACAGTAGAGTTCTTTCTGAATCCCAGAGATTGTCTTTCTGCAGTCCATTCAGCAGTACTCATGCTCTGCTTCATATTTTGGTTAAGCATAAACTTTCAATAATGATTAACCAAGGCAAAAAACACTTGTCCAAAACCATAAGTCACAAATTCATTCAGCAATTTACCGTGCTGTAGATGATGCCAAGAAGAATCAAGTCAGATGCATGCTATAAGGAAAATCAGACCTGGCACTTGACAAAACACTAGATGTGTGCACAGTGAGTGAACTTTTAAGTATCAGGCTTGCATAATAAGAATTTGTTGTAAAGCAATGGTGTGGATTTGAAAGATGAAATGGTATACCTACAGAAAGACTGCAAGGGTACCTAGACAGATAATGCACAGACAGTTTGAGAATTGCTAGAAGAGAAATTCTACTCTTACAGGTGAAAAAAATGGAACTATAACTGAAACCGCCAAAGGGTCTGTTATAGGAAACCTTGTGTAAGGAACCCTTACAATGCTAGAGTATAGTCTTGCAGTTGTTCTTGTCATTGTTGCTATCTCTATTATAAATTGTTAACTCTTTGACTTTCTTCTGAGGAAAAAAATGTTCATTTAAGTAGGCCCCAGGACTGCCATTACAAGTATTACAGTCTGCAAATGAAAAAAAAAAGAAGTTATGTACCTACCATAACGTTCCATGTTAGTTGTCTTCTCTCGCCTTCTTTCTTGCTTGATGGGTTCGGAGCCGATCCTCGGCTCCGACTCGGCACTTGCTAAGCTCGAGAGTCACTTTTACCAGCTCGAGGCAGCCCCATATCCCATGATGCAAGGCGGTAAGTACCCAGATCTCGTTTGATGACCAAAGGGCAGAAGCACCAAGCATGACACACTTCCCAAAGGAAGAAGAAAGAAGAAAGCCTACAGAATGTAACAAAGACCAGGACTGAATGGTCTTCAGCATAATAATTCCTTAGAGAAACAAGGTCTGTCCAGGCCTGGGGGAAGGAGGGGGGGTCGCAAGAAAGAAGGCGAGAGAAGACAACTAACATGGAACGTTATGGTAGGTACATAACTTCTTAATGTTAAGTTGTCAATCTCGCCTTCATTCTTGCTTGATGGGACCGCGTCCCTAGCACCTCTATCCTGGGTGGCTCAATGGAACAGACTCTTGAGGACTGTAGAGCCAAAACTGGCTCTATCCCTGGAGGCCAAGTCCAATTTGTAATGGGAAACAAAGGTATGAGGAGTGGCCCAAGTGGCCGCTGCACAAATAGTGTCTATAGGAAGTCTAGCTTGAAAGGCTGTAGAAGTAGCTAAGCTCCTAGTTGAATGTGCTTTAGGTTTTGAGCACAGCTGTTTTCCCCTGAGTAGATAAATTTCGGAGATGACCGAAGAAAGCCATCTAGACAAGGTCACTTTAGAGACAGGAAGGCCTTTCTTGTTATCCGCATAGGAAACAAAAAGTTGATCAGATTTTCTAAATTTTTTAGTTCTGTCCAAATAATATCTGAGTTGGCGGTGGACATCAAGATAATGCAGTTTTTGTTCGGCTCTGTCTGAATAGTTTGGGAAAAATACAGGGAGATCAATGGATTGATTTAAATTGGTCTTTGATGCACCTTAGGCAAAAGGTCGGATTAGTTCTCAATGATACTCTGTCTTTGTGAAAGACCAAATAGGGGGGTCGAACCGATAGAGCATGAAGTTCAGACACCCTCCTGGCCGAAGTAATAGCTACTAGGAATAAAGTTTTCCAAGAAAGAAATTTTAGGGAGCAAGAAACAGCTGGCTCGAAGGGGGGAAGAATCAAGGATGTCAGCACTAAATTTAGATCCCATTGAGGAGGAGGATTCCTGATTGGAGGCTTCAGCAGGAAAATTCCTTTCAAGAAGGCTTTACAAAGCCTATGGGACATAATATTGTGATCTGCGATCCCGACATGAAAGTTCGAGATAGCAGCCAATTGAACTCTGACTGTGGAAGAAGAGGAGCCTGCCTGAAAAATCTCTGCAAGAAGTCCAGAACTGCCTGAATAGGGGCAGTGAAAGGATCAATATTCCTGGTTTTAGCCCAATAAGAGAAACGTTTCCATTTGCTTGCATAAATCCTCCTGGTAGAGGATTTTAAAGAAGCTACTGTGATGTCTCTAACAGGGTTAGAGATCAAGGGAAGCCTGGCTAAGGAAGGAAGTGGAGCAACCATGCTGTGAGGTTGAGAGAAGGGATAGACCGGTGCAGCTGACCGGATTGGTGAATCAGAAGATCTGGCACTGGGTCCAGATGCCACGGCTGCACCAAAAGGTGACGATGGAGGAACGGGAACCAAACTTGTCGAGGCCAGTAGGGAGCAATGAGAATCATTTTGGCTCTCAAAACGGTTGCTTTCTGGATAACTTGAGGGATCAGAGGAAAAGGAGGAAAGGCATAAAGAAGTCCCTGGGGCCAATCCTGGGTCAGAGCGTCTCTGGGGGGATGGCCTGGTAGAGGGAAGAGAGAGAAGAAGTCTGGGCATTTGCTGTTTTGGGGAGTAGCAAAAAGATCGCAACATGGACGACCCCATTCCAGAAAAATCTCTTCCACTATAGATTGCTTGAGAGACCACTGTGAGGCATGAGAATAGCTCTGCTCAATCTGTCCGCTACAATGTTGGTTTTCCCAGGGATATGCGTTGCTACCAGAAACCGATGAGAGGAGATTGCCCATTGCCATAGTCTGAGCGCTTCGACACAAGGGTAGGACTTGGTTCCGCCCTGCTTGTTGATATACCAAACTACAGACATGTTGTCTGTGTGGACTGCAATTGTCCCTACAGGAAGAAAGTCGTTGAGGGCTTGCAACGTTAAAAGCACTGCTCTCATCTCCAGGACATTTATGTGCAGGTGGTACTCGAACGGCTGCCACGTCCCGTGAACCATCCTGCCCTGATAATGACCCCCCCACCCGATCAGGGAGGAATCCGTGGTGACAGTGGCTACCGGGGATGGGGGTACAAAGTGTCTGCCTTGGTGAACCTGGGGAGATGTGATCCACCAAGCAAGATGATCTTTGCAAATCTGTGTCACCAGAATCTGGTGACGCATTGGAAGTTGTTGGTACGACCACTGAGTGAACAACATCCACTGAAGAAGGCGCATGTAGAAGCGAGCCAGGGGAAGAAGAGTAATGGCCGCAGCCATGAGGCCTAATACCTTCAAAACCATTCTGGCCTGTACTTTCTTGTTGGCTAGAATGATCTTGACATGACTTTGAATGTCTGAAACTCTTTGATCTGTAAGGGTAGCTGACATCCGAACAGTGTTTAAGTTTGCGCCTATGAAAGTAATAGACTGGCAGGGCGATAAGGATGACTTTTCGAAGTTGATCGAGATGCCCAAATGAGCGCAAAGATTTATTGTGTAATCCCTGGCTTGAACAAGCTGATGCCTGGAGGTGGCTGAAATGAGCCAGTCGTCGAGATACGGAAACACCTGGAATCCTTGCCGTCTCAGGTGAGCCGTGACCACTGCCATGCATTTGGTGAACACTCTGGGGGCTGTAGTGAGACCAAAGGGCAGGGCTCTGAACTGGAAATGACTGGACCCCAGCCGAAAGCGGAGAAATCTCCTGGAGCGTCTGTGAATTTTGATGTGATAGTACGCATCCTGAAGATCTATTGAGCACATCCAGTTGTCCTTCTGTAAGAAGGGCAGAATTGACTGAAGAGTGACCATTCGGAATCTTGTCTTCCTCACAGACTTGTTGAGTCTGCTGAGATCCAATATTGGTCTCCAGTCTCCCGTCTTTTGGGGACCAAAAGAACCTTGAGTAGATTCCGGCTCTGAATGGTCTGTTGTAACTGGCTGAATGGCTCTTTTTTGCAGTAGTTTTGATACTTCTAACTCTGCAATTTCCCTTAGATCGGGTGGTACATCTGGAAGGGAATTCGAGGGGTAGAAAGGACTTTCCTCGAAAGGAATTATGTAACCCTTGGATATGATCGACTGTACCCATCTGTCTTGAGTGAGGGAGTGCCAGGCTTCTGGGTACAGTGATAATCTTCCCCCGACTGCCTCCAAGGAGGGACAGCCGGGCAACACCTCAGGGATGCTGAAAGGGCTTGTCAGAGAGAGACTCTCTGTTTCCCTGGTTCTTTGGACCCCCTCTGCCTCTAGAGCGGCGTCTATTGTTGTTACCCCCTCTGCCTCTAGGGGTAAACTGACCACGTGAATCCGGCGTGACTCCTTGGGATTTGCGGAACCACATTTTGCCACCCTTCTGTCCTTTAGGGTAAGGTCTAGAAGGGGTGGAAAAACGGACTCCTACGGCAGAAAGAGTCTTGCCGTCCTGCTCACACCTGGTCAAAGTTTCCTTCACTTGAGGGCCAAACAAAGCTGACCCATCAAAGGGAGAGTTTGTGAAGGACGCCTTAAAGGGATCTGCAAAGTCACATAGCCGCATCCAGGCTTGGCGCCTAAGAGCCACACCTGTACCTGCCCTACTCGCTCCATCAGCAGCATAAGATATTAGCCGCATGGAGGAGTTTGCAATGGAATTAAGGGTTCCTAGCTGCGAAGCAATTTTTTCCTGAGCCCCTGCAGCTGTAGGATCCTGTACAACATCACCTAGCTCCTTAAGTATATCCCTTTGGAGTCTGGTGAAGTGACATAGATAATTCAGCGAACGCATAGCAAAGGTCGCTGAGGAAAACATCCGCTTACCGTACCTATCCATGGTCCTAGAATCCTTATTAGGAGGATGAACGGGTACGGAAGGATCTGCAAGTTCCTTCTTGGTGGCAGCAGCCACCACCATGGCATCAGCGGGGACACCCTTAGTGAGGAATTGCTTATCACACGGGGCAGTAATAAATTTTGAAGGCCTCCTAGGGACAGGCTCTACAGAGTCAGGAGCAGCTCACGCCTTTCGGGCAATAACCTGCATAAGGGGGTCGAAAGGCGGAGACACCCAGGAGGTGGAGGGCCGAGATCCAAAAGCCTCTAGGTATACTGACTCATCCTCAGAGGGATTATTGGTGGGCCAGTTTCCCCTCTGTCTAAGGAGTTCTAGGATGTCTGAGAAGGAGACATCCTCAGAGGGGGATCTTGGGGATCCCTCTGACTCATCTAAGTCAGTATCTGAAGTGATAGACTCGGGGGAGTCTACGTGTTTCCTCTTACAGGTCCTCTTCCTAGGAGGATCTCCCGACACATCAGGAGAATCCTCGGAAGAGGGGGAAATTCCCAATGGGGAAACCTGAGGCGGAGGATCTCTGGGTCCTGTTGCAAGAGAAGTGGCAGAGATGTCAACAGGCACTATAGAGGGAGGAGCTAAGGGAACAGACTGCTGGCTGATACCAGTGGCCAGCACACTCTTCATCACCTCGAATGCTCCCCTCCCAGGAAGGTCCGAGAGAACCCGTTCCGAAGAGCTAGGAACTCCAGGGCCCACTGAAAGGGAAGTCTCCGAGGCAGATGTCGGAGCCGAGCTCACCAAGGCCGAGGCTCCAAGGGGAAGAGCGGGCTCGGACAAGGGTCCGATGCCACTCACCCTCGGAGGAGACCAGGGAAGCCCGGCCACCGAATCCCTCTAAGGAAGGTCTCGAAGAGGAGATAAGAGTAGAGGCTGAAGGAACAGAAGGAGGTATCTGTCCCTCAGCCGTAGCAGTAACCATTCCCGAAGACTCCAACTCCAAACTCTGGGGTAGAGTTGAAGGAGGAACTGCAATGGGGTGTGGACCAATAGTCGTCTGTTGAGACGGACTATGTAACATTTGGGCCAATGCCTGTGACTTAAGTAATCTACTGACCACTCTCTCTAAATCATGGTCAGAAAGCCTGGATGACCTTGAAGATCGGCTCCGATGGCTCCGTTCCGAGAGAAGAGGCGAAGCCGGAGCCAAAAGTATCGGCTCCAAGGAAGGAGACCTAGACCTCTTCCTCGAAGGAGCCATCGGAACCGATTTAGCTACTGAACCTGTCGGAGCCGACAACTTATCGGAGCCGACAGGTAGCTTCGAAGTATCGGCTCCAGCCGGAGCCGATACAGCCACAAAAGTAACGGTGTCGGAGCCGATCGGAGCCGACACCGATGCCTGAGCCACATGGTGGTCGGAACCGATCGGAGCCGACACGGTGGTCGAGAGAATCGGCACCGATGGCCATCGGTGCCGAAGGTTTAGTCAAACCAGAATCGGCTCCAGCCGGAGCCGATCTCGACTCTAACTGAGTCGGAGTTGAGGCCGCAGGCTTAGACACAGAAGCCTGGGCCTTGGAAGACTTGGAAGTCTTGGTTGGAGCCGACTTAGCCGGAGAGCCCTCCGGCTTAAGAAGGCCCCTCAAAATCAGTTTATTCCTTCTTTCCTGCAGGACTCTCTGGCTGAAAGAATGACATATAGCACAGGAGTCCTGCAGGTGAAGAGGCCCCAGGCAGTACAGACAAGAAGTGTGACCGTCTGTCAGAGACATTTTCTGACAGCACGAGTCACACTTCTTGAAGCCTGAGACCCTTTCTTTAGACATGGTGTTAAAAACACAGACACACACACCAGTCAAAGAAATTAACTTAAATATACCAAAGGGTATAACTAAGAAACACACACACACACCCTAACAGGGGGGGATGGGATGGGTGAAAATCTGACTAAAAAAATAAGAGGATACAGAGAATTTTCTGTCAGAAAGGGTTTAAAACTAAGATAAAACTAATAATTAAGGGTTTTTTTGACAAAAGGGGCTAAAAATGTAAAATAGCAAATCACTTACCAGGAGCTGGTAAAAGGAGGACCTCATCAGCGAAGCGGCAAACGAGATCTGGGTACTTACCGCCTTGCATCATGGGATATGGGGCTGCCTCGAGCTGGTAAAAGTGACTCTCGAGCTTAGCAAGTGCCGAGTCGGAGCCGAGGATCGGCTCCGAACCCATCAAGCAAGAATGAAGGCGAGATTGACAACTTAACATAAACATTTTTGTACTTTGTGGCTTCACTTAGATTTTCGAACAAACACTGCCTGTAGCATCTGATAATGCAAAATACCTGTACGAGGCACTGACACGCAGTCATCCTGATGCCCCCTAAATATGCAAAAATGCTGGAGCCAAGCACTTTGTAGTCACTCAGAACTGTGGATAGCCCAAATGGAAAAGAAGCAAAGAAATCAAAGTCTGCTACTTGAAAATGAAGAAATCCTTGCATGTAGGTCTTTGTGCTCTGTGAATGGCTACTGAAGTACTTTGCTCACTCTCTCTCTCTCTCTCTCTCTCTATATATATATATATATAGATATATAAATTCACTTCAGAATCTCGAATTCCTGAAAACTCGAACTTCGTATGGTCGAGATCATATGATCGAGTTTTCAGAAACTCGAAATTCCGAAGTGAAGTAAAAAAAAAATAGCCAAACACAGTTTCTGCAGGGGGGCAAGCCCCCCTGCACCCCCCACACCCCCTACTTAAATATACCAACTCTGAGATCACGCTACAGTGGGGAAAAGGGGAATCTCCCATTCTGCACTGTATGCAGAAGTGCAGAAAGGGAGATTTCCTGTTTCCTCGCTATAGTGCGATCATGGAGATGGTATATTTAAGTAGGAAAGGTTCAGGGGAAAAATGTTATATTTAATTAAAGTGTTTTTTTTTTACACTTTTAACTTTTGAGTTTTTGAAAACTCGATCATATAGGCTCGGCCATATGAGGTTCAAGTTTTCAGGAATTCAAGATTCTAAAGTGTTCCTAAATATATATATATATATATGGATCTCATTCATTTCGCTGAAAGCACATTTCGCCAAATTGTATTTCATCAAGACAAAATCACCGAAAGCACAAATTGCTGAAAACTCATTTCGCCAAATTTCATTTCACTGAACATAGTAGTGGCAGTGTATATATGCCCTGTTCCCCACAGTAGTGCGATCCTTTAGTTAGAATATATAGTTGGGGGGTTGGGGGCATAGCCCCTACCTAGTTTGATTAAAAAGTAATTACTTACCCTCTTAAAAGAAACAGCATAGTATAAAACAAGCCAGGTGGTGGTCTACGGCCCCACACCCCCTGACTATATATTCTAACTCCAGGATAGCACTGCTGTGGGGAACAGGGCATATACACTGCCGCTACTATTTTTGGTGAAATGAAATTCAGCGAAATGAGTTTTTGGTGATTTGTGCTTTTGGCAATTTGGTCTTGCTGACAAAATTCGGCGACGTGCTATCGGTGAAATGAACCAGACGATATATAAATATATCTCCAGTATAGAAAAATGTTATTGTGTCAACATCTGGACTTTCACTGCCTAAAATCTAAGATTGTCTTGAATCAGAACTGGTTGCCACTATTTGTTCTTCCTGAGCACCACAAATAAAATCACAAAAAACTTTGCCCTTCTAGCATTTATGGCCCCACTGTACTGCCCTTTTTCTGAAAAAGTGGAAACTTTGGTTAAACTGCATTTGCGTGGTGGCAACAGGAACCAATTAGCTAATGTAGTCTGCACTGAGCCCATTTAACTTTCTGTTTTCCCTTCCTCCTTCCTTACTTCCCCATCCCCTCAACCCATGCCACCTTCAGTGCCTCCATGTTTCTGTCTCATCCACAGATTCCAACAATGCATTCAGTGACCCCACAGGCCTCTCTAAAAAAAAAATCACTTTTGTAGATCCAGGTAATGGTAAGTCCCCACAACTTAATGCCAGTGTCCCCTCCTTCTCCTTCCAAACTTCCTGTTAAACACAACACCTTCAGACTTTCCCTGACTTGACCTTCTGCAGCTATATCACATCCCCTTGTCCCTCCTAGCCAGTAAGAAGAAGAGATCAGCCTTCTCTATTTTCCAGTCATATTCTTCTCCCCCATCCCATGAACTCTTTTGTGGCTACCCTCTGAAATTCTTCCAGCAGGGGAAAGTCATGTATGCCCACTGGAATTGCACATAGTAATCATGGTATGATATAACTGGGATCCAAAAAAAGTGAAAGCATTATCTCTGTTTCTGCAGTATATCCTGCTTACTGCTCCACTGCCTTCTCACTCTGCTTTTAGCAATGTGGTCCAGCTGTCAGCCAGACTCTACACCTGCTTTATTATAGTCCCATTATACATATTTTCTTGGTCTTAAAATGTAAATAATTAACTACATATTTCATTAAAATTATACACTTTAAAACGCTTTACTTTAATAATGTGGAAGTGCTTAGTGTTATCATGCTCTTTGTTCCCTTGACAAGCTGAATTACTTCACTATGTAATGGAAAAAAGAAGTTATGTACTCACCATAACGTTCCATGTTTGTAGTCCATCTCACCCTTCATTCTTACATATGGGTTCGGAGCCAATCCTCGGCTTTGACTCGGCCGATTACAAAGCTCAAAGTCTCTTAGTTGGCTCGTGGCAAAGTAGGTATCCCATAGTGCACTAGTAAGAATCCCCAGATTTTATTTGCTGCTAACTATCAGAGAGATAGAAAAGGTTATCCAGCAAGAACAACAACAACAATGAAAGGTCTCCACCTTACCAAAGGTAACACTATCCTGTCTCCAGATCCTTCAGGATGGGGGTAGGTGGGTGGGTTCGTAAGAATGAAGGGCAAAATGGACTACAAACATGGAACATTATGATGAGTACATAACTTCTTTATGTTATGTAGTCCTATCTCGCCTTCATTCTTACATATGGGACAACGTCCCTAGCACCTTTTTCTCGAGTGGCTCACGGGAATATACTCGAGTACCATGGAACCAAAGGAGGCTCTACCCCTGGAGGTCAAATCCAATTTGTAATGAGTAACAAAGGTAGCCCAAGTTGCTGCTGCACAAATACTGTCAATTGGAACTCTAGCTTGAAAGGCAGCAGATGTGGAGAGGGATCTTGTGGAATGAGCCTTGACTTTAAACGGTAGGTTCTTTCCATTGGAGGAGTAGATAAAGGAAGTGCAGTTGGAAAGCCAATTAGATAGAGTCACTTTAGAGACTGGCAGACCTATTCTAGATTCAGAAAAGGACACGAACAACTGGTTTGATTATCTAAGTTCCTTAGTTCTATGAAGGTAGAACCGTAACTGTCTGTGAACATCAAGTTGATGAAATTTATATTCTGCACTGTTTGAATGATTAGGAAAAAATGCAGGCAGTTCGATAGTTTGGTTCAAATTAGTCTGAGAGGAAACTTTAGGGATGAAGGAAGGATTTGTATGAAGGGAAACTCTGTCTTTATGAAAAATCAAATAAGGAGGTTTGATTGACAGTGCTTGTAACTCTGATACCCATCTAGTGGATGTGATGGCTACTAGAAACGTCTTCCAAGACAGGAACTTCAATTGACACAAATGTGCGGGTTCAAAAGGCAGGGAAGTTAGTTTGGACAGAATGAAATTTGGATCCCACGGAGGTACAGGTTCCTGAAATGGGAGATCTGAGCAAGGTAGCACCTTTAAAGAAGGTTTTACATAATCCGTGGGCCATCAGATTAGGCTCATGTAGTCTCAAATGAAAATTTGATATCACTGCCAGTTGAATTGTAATTGTGGCAGCAGCTGATCCCCGATGGAAAAGTTCAGTTAGAAATTCTAACACCAAAGGAATGGATGCTGTGTAAGGATCTACATTTTTCTCTTTTGCCCAGACAGAAAATCTTCTCCATTTGCTAGCGTATAACTTCCTAGTGGAAGGTTTGTGGGAAGACGTAAGGATATGAGTCATAGCAGGTGAGAAATAATGAAGCCTGACTAGGGATGGAAGTGGAGCAACCGTGCTGTCAAGTTGAGGTTATGGAGGCAGGGGTGAAGGGAGCCTGACATGTGTGTGAAGAGGTCTGGAACTGGGTCCAGCGTCCATGGATCATCTAGGAGATGAGGCCTGAGGAAGGGGAACCAAATCTGATGTGGCCAGTAAGGAGTGATCAGAATTATTTTGTTTCCCACGCACTTGGCTTTCTGGATCACTTTTGATATGAGCAGAAAGGGGGGAAATGCATTAAGGAGTCCCAGAGGCCAATCGTGAACAAGTGCATCTCATGGTGACTCCCCCGGAGGGGGGATAAGGGAGTGGTAGCTGCTGCATTTGGCGTTGATTGGGCTGGCAAATAGATCGCAGCAAAGCTGTCCCCATTTGCGGAAAATCTGTTCCGTTACTTTCTGATTCAGAGACCACTCGTGAGGCATCAAAATTGCCCTGCTGAGCTTGTCGGCTATCACATTGGTTGTTCCTGGGATATGTGTTGCTACTTGAAAGTGCTGGGAAGACATCGCCTACTGACAAACAGAAAGAACGTCTCGACAAAGGGGTAAGATCTGGTTCCTCCTTGCTTGTTTAGATACCATACCACTGACTTATTGTCTGATTGGATTGCTATCATCCCTAAGGGAAGAAAGTCGTGACGTGCTTACAACACTAGAAGCACTACTCTCATCTCTAGGACATTAATATGCAGGTGAGCCTTGTGATCTTGTCATGTGCCTTGGACAGTCCTGCCTAGATAATGCCCCCTCACCCTATCTGGGAGGCATCCGTGGTCACAGTAGCAACGGGTTGGCAAGGGAGGAAAGGTGTTCTTGTCATCAGCTGACTGGAATGAATCCACCAACGAAGGTCCTTTTTGCAAGACTCCGTCATGAGACTATGATGTGATAGAGGCAGCTGTTGAAGAGACCACTGGGAAAAAAGAAGCCATTGAAGAATTTGCATACGCAATCTGGGTAGCGGGACTAGGTTTATGGTAGAGGCCATGGTCCCTAAGAATTTTAGCACTGTCTGCCTTGACTTTTTGTAGAGGAAGTAAGCTGTAAATCTGTTGCCTGAGGTTTTGAATTCTGTCTACTGGGAGACGAGCCATTATGGTGACTGTGTGTATTTCTGCTCCTATAAAAGTCACAAACTGAGAGGGCGACAAGGCAGACTTTTCTCAATTTATCGTAATCTCCAGCAGGGAACAGAGCTGGATGGTTGAATCCCTGACTTGTAGGAGTAGGTGCCTGGTGGTGGCAGTCAGGAGCCAGTCATCCAGATACGGAAACACTTGGAATCCACGACGTCTCAGGTGAGCTGTCACTACCGCCATACATTTGGTGAATACCCCGGGGACTGTAGTGAAACCAAAGGGCAGAGCACGGAATTGGTAATGACTGGCTCCCAGCCAGAAGCGTAGATGACTCCTTGATGCTCTGTCCATTTTTATATGGTAGTACGCATCTTGGAGGTCTATGGAGCACATCCAATTGTCTTTCCCTAACAGAGGGAGTATAGACTGCAGTGTTACCATTCAGAACTTGTCCTTCTTTACGGATTTGTTTAGTTTGCTGAGGTCCAGAATGGGCCTCCAGTCCCGTTCGTTTTGGCACTCAAAAGAATCTGGAGTAAGTTCCGAATCCTATCTGGTCTGCGGGGACAGTTTGGATAACTCTCTTTGAAAGCAACTTTTGAACTAGTTGCTTGATCCCTGTGATTGGGTGGAACATCTGGGATCTTCTTGTGGGTGTGGGGTGGAAGAAAGAAGGGTATGGAGTATCCTCTGGTGATTACTCTTTGCCTTGGGTGATGTTGAGCCAGGCTTCTGGATACAAAGATAAGCGACCCCCAACTGGCTCCATAGAAGAGCAGCCGGGCCCCACATCAGGAGCGCTGATAGAACCGGCCTCGAAAGGAATCGCGGCCTCCCTGGATTTGCTGACCCCCCGCCTCTAGGGTGACGTCTACCATTAGCTCCTCCTCCTCTGCCTCTGAAGGAGGAATCACCTTGTATGTCCAGAAAAAATCTCTGGGACTTCTTGAACCACATTTTACCGCCTCTCTGACCCTTGGGATATGGTCTAGAAGGGACGGTAAAATGTACTCCCACGGCAGAGAAAGTTTTCCCTTCTTGTTCGCACCTGGTGAGTGTATCTTTTACCTTAGGTCCAAACAGAGAAGAACCGTCAAATAGGGCATTGTTAAAGGTAGATTTGAAGGGTTTCGCAAAATTATAAGCGCGCATCCAGGAGTGTCTCCTAAGGGAAACTCCTGAACCCGCTGCCCTACTCGCGCTGTCGGCTGCATAGGAGATTAGTCTCATGGAGGAGCTCACAATGGAGTTTAAGGTAGACAACTGAGCAGTAATCTTCTCAGAGACACCTTCAGTTGATGTACCTTGAAGAGTATCTCCTAGCTTCTTGAGGAGATCTCTCTAAAGCCTAGTAAAATGTGTGAGATAGTTCAGCGATCTGAGAGTAAAAGCCGATAAAGAGAAGATACGCTTCCCATATCTATCCATTATTCGAGACTCCTTGTTCGGAGGATGGACAGATGTAGAAGTCTCTGCTAGTTCCTTCTTAGTGGCTGCCGCCACCACCATGGCATCTACAGGCACACCCTTGGTCAAGACCTCTTTCTCTTTAGGTGTCGAGAGAAGTTTGTTGGGTCTTCTGGGGACTGGCTCCATGGAATCAGGAGTTTCCCACACCTTTCGACTAACTAGGTCCAGGAGTTCATCAAAAGGTGGAGACACCCAAGAGGCTGAAGATTGAGACCTGAAAGCCTTCAGGTACACTGACTCCTCATCAGAAGGAGTGACAGTGGGCCAGCTGCCTCTCTGCTTCAGGATTTCTAAGATGTCTACAAAGGAGACATAATCAGAGGACGACCTGGGGGACACTTTTGACTCCTCGAAATCAGTGTCTGAGGTGATGGACTCATCCAGGGAGTCTACATGCTTCCTCTTACATGTCCTCTTCTGAGGGGGCTCCTCAGAAGGGTATTCTGGGGAGGTCTCAGAAGACTGGAGGCCACCCAACGGGGGCTCCTGAGGCTGTGGGCCTCTGCTGTCAAGAGAGAGAGAGGGTGCTGAGGCAGAAGTCAGTGCTTGAGGGGGAAGAGTATCGGTACCCTTGTGCGGAGCTGATGACCGGGATAGCACGCTCCTCATCATCTCGAATGCAGACCTCTCCGGCTCCAAAGACAGCCACAGTTCTGAAGAAACAGACACAGCCCTCGGGTCCAAAGCGATCGGCTCCAAGATGGATGTAGGGTCTGAACTCAACCTAGCCGACACACCGAGAGGTAGACTTGGCACCAAAACGGTTCAGGTCCAAGCATCCCTGTCGGGGCTGACTGGTGAGCTTCGGCTCCTAGATACCACGGATGGCGCCGAAGGTGTCGGAGCAGAACTTGGCTCGGAGACAGCCACAAGGGGAGCTAGAACCAAGGGTTCCACAACAAGCGGTACCGCAATCTCTGACTCCGAAGGACCAGCTCGGCTCAGAGGAGGAACCACAACAGGTAGAATGGTCTTGGATGGCTCCGGAACTGAGTGGGTCAGAGCCAACAACAATTTGAGTAAAGCAGACAACTTCAAGAGTCTAAGCACTACTCTCTCTACATTCTCTTCTGAAAGGCTCTTGGAGGATCTGGATGACAAGGGTAGGTGACCTAGATCTCAGTAAAATGGGAGATCGTAAAGTTGGGAAGACTGGCAAAAGCTCTCTGGACCAGCTCCGATGCCATTTCTCAGTAGTCAGCTCTGAAAGACTTGGGGCCGATACTGCAGTGTCAACATCAATAACCTTGACCGGCTCCGAGGACAGTGGAGCCGAAAAGGTAGAAGGTTTATCCAATTTTATAGTTTTCTGAGGAGGTTCAGACAAATTAGTCGGTGCCAGAGAATGTCTCTTGGCTGACTTGACTTTCTTTTTTTTTGATGAATGGGACTTTGAAGATGATGAAGAGCTGGCTAAGTCCTCCTCGAAAGAAGGCTTATGGAGATCTTTCAGAATTAATTTTCTTTCTTTCCTGGAGAACTCTGGAGCTGAAGGAGTGACAGAAAAAAACAAGTTTCCTGTAGATGAATGGCTCTGAGGTAGTAAACGCAATTACTGTGCCCATTAGTAATTGACATTTTTTTGGGAGCACTTAATGCACTTTTTAAAACCCGAAGATTTACAGTCTTTGGATTCCTTCGACATGACTAAGAGTTTTATGAAAGGGAAAGAAAGAGAGGACAAGGTCCTCTAACTTAAACGGGCCTCGCCCTTTAAGAGTTACACACAGAATACGAGGACTAGGTCCTCTAACTTAAACGGGCCTAGCCCTGTTGAGAAAAGATTCAAAGTTAACCAGAGGACTAGATCCTCTAACTTAAATGGACCTAGCTGCGGAAAGAAGCTAAGTCAGAAATACCAGAAAATACCAGGAATCACAAACAGCAGGCAACTATAAATAAAGGTAAATGACACTGCACACAAAATACTAACTATTAAAACTATTAAAAACTAGTCAAAAAACAAGGTCCTAACCCAAACGTGGACGTACAGTAATAGGAACTATGTCAAAAGTTAGCACACAGAAGGATACAACACGAAGAACAAACAACGGGCCTAAAACGGCCAACAAGTTCTCAACACTAAGTAAATTTAGCAAACCACTCTACTTATTAATACTTTTGAAAAACTATCACTAAGACTAAACAAACTAAGCTATTATATATATATAGAAATATCAGTAAAACTATGATAATAATGAAAAAATATGCAACTTAGCCACAGCCAAGCAAAAAGCACTTCTGTACTCGTAGATGCAGCAAATGAGCTCTGGGGATTCTTACTAGTGCACTACTGGATATCTACTTTGCCATGAGCCAACTAAGAGACTTTGAGCTTTGTAACTGGCCGAGTCAGAGCCGAGGATCAGCTCCGAACCCATATGTAAGAATGAAGGCGAGATAGGACTACAGAACATGTACAGTTTTGTAAGAATTTACCATAATAGTAGATGTTCAAATTTCCCACTGCTGCAGTAGACTTTTGCTATTTGGGCTGTTTCTTGCTTAGGAAGCAATAACCAGCCTGCTTCAAAAGTTCTGGCTCCCTTCCCTCTGGCTGCTAATTGGCCAGCAGTAATCAGATAAACAGCAGCTATAAGGAAGTGACTTCAAGACTTTCTTGCCCATAGAAAAAAACAGGAAGCAACCTCATCCTGAATCTCTAATCAGATGTAAACACAAAAGTATTTTATATCACAAAAAAAATTATGTATAGGAAAGTAAAGGGGGGTGGCAGGTAGGTGTAGCTACAGCAGCAGTGTGAAATTTGAACATCTACTGTTTTTGTAATTTCTTACACAACTGTAGTATGTTTACCATTCCCACTGCTGCAGTAGCCTCTGGCTATTTGGGTCGATTACCAAGGCTTACCCAAACTTGGAGAAGGATAAGGGTCCACAAGCCCCTGGAGAATAGTCCTTGCAAAGCTAGCTCTGGACCTAGAAAGAGAATCCAGTTTGTAAGGCCTTGTAAATGTATGCACAGAGGAACAAGTAGCTGCTTCTGGAATACTTCCACCCCTTTCCAGTGTCCAATCATAGAGTATACGTCTGTTGTAGAGTATGTCTCGATACTGCCTGGAACAGATTTGCTAATGTGGGAATAACAAAACGCAATAGCTGAGGACAGCCATCTAGAAATACTTTATTTCAAGACAGATTGCCCATTCTTACTCCTATCATAAGAAATAAATAGCTGATCAGCTTTTCTAAAGGACTTTATTCTGTCAAGACAGTACCTGAGCTGTCCGCTCACATCTAGAGTATATGTAGAATCTTTTCTACCTGCTTTTTGAGTTTCTGGGTAGAACACCATGAGATTGACGTTTGATTCAAGGTAAACTCAGATACTACTTTGGTCATAAAGGAGGGATTTCTTCTTAAAGCAACCGTAACCTTGTGGAATACCAGACAGGGTTCACCAGCCATGAGAGCCTGCAGCTAAGATACTCTTCTTGAATATGTCAGAGAAATAAGAAAAGTTTTCCAAGTGATGGACTGTAAATATACCACATTAGTGGGTTCAAATTGAAAGGTTTAGTTTTTCCAGCACAAAATTAAGGTCCCAAGAAGGAGACAACTTCTTTCTCAGTTGCCTCATGGGTAAAACCCCTTTCAAGAATTGTTTAACTAAAAACAAAGAGGGCAGGGGTGGAGTCATGGACAGAAACTCTAAAATGGCCACAAGAACCCTGACAGAAGAATAAGACAGGCCAAGGGATAGTAACTCACACAAATATTTGAGAACCTGTGGTACTCAATCCTTATTAGGTCTCTGGTTACTGGCTAGGCACCAACTAGAAAGACTTTTTCACTTGTCAATATATGACTTCCTATTAGTAGGTTTTCTTGCCTCCTTTAGTACCTGCTACACATCCTCATGAAAGAGGTGCCTAAAGGTATTTTAAATTAATCACCCAGGCAGTCAGTTATAACTGTTTCAGACTGGGGTGCATCCAACACCTTTGGTCTTGTGTGAGTACAGCCAATCTGTGAGGAAGTTTGTGGCACCTGCCATTGGCCAATTCCATAAGAAGCATTACATTTTCTGATGGCTGATTTGTGATTTATAACTTGCAAGACTGTGTTAATTAGTGCTCTGACTTCTGCAAGAAGAGTATCCAGGTTTAAGCTGTCATGGCAGGTAAACCCTATTTGTTTTTCCACAGAGATAGGGTTACTTTAAGAACAAATCCCTCGTTCATGCCAAAAGTTGTTTTACAGTTTAAAATGAATCAATCCAGCAATGTACTTGTTTTTATCTGGATTCTGAAAATCATGAAGAAAGGATTTTCCATACTCTGGATGTGTACAAGCACCTCCGGTATTACCTTAGGAAAGTTGAACAGTTGATTATCTCCTATGCTGGGACAAAGAAAGGGCAACCCATGCCAAAAAGTACAGTTTTGTACCTACCATAAATGTAGATGTCCGATAGGTATGCATCTGCAGTCCTTACACATGGGTTGTCCTGCCTCAGGCAGCCCTTCGGTCGGCCGGATTCCAAAGTCTGGGTCCGGCGTTGGCTGATGTCGCCCTTTCCCCGACGTCAGAGCGCCTGGGGTATAAAAGCGTCAGCCGACGCCATCTTCCTCAGTTTTTCTTGCCCCAGATGCCAGGTGCCCTCTAAGGAAGGCTAAATTTGGAGAGATGCAAAAAATTCCAAACATGCACAATAATATAAAACAAATACACCATAATAGATAACCCCAGCTAGCTATAAGAGGGATAAGTACCCAAGAAATACCACAGAGGGGAAGGAGGGAGGGTAAACCTGACTGCAGATGCATACCTATCGGACATCTACATTTATGGTAGGTACAAAACTGTACTATGTCCTTCAAGGATGCATCTGCAGTCCTTACATATGGGTAGAATACCATAGCCAAGCTGGGGGTGGTAGGATCTAAGTAAAGGATGGTGTAGCTAAAATGCCCTGCAGGACTGCCGTAGCAAAGCCTGCTCTGGATCTGGAATACAAGGGTAAGTTGTAATGCTTGGAAAATGTATGCACAGAGCTCCATGTAGCAGCTTCTAAAATGTCCTTGGTAGCCACCCCTCTTAAGAAGGCTGTGGAGGTGGCTGTGGCTCTGGTGGAATGAGGTCTAATGTTAGCTGGCACAGTTTTGCCATGAAAAGAGTAACAGAATCGAATGCAATTCCCTATCCATTTTGAAATTGTCTGTTTGGAAATTGCTTTTCCTTGTACACCAGCAGCATATGCTACAAACAGCTGGTCAGTTTTTCTGTAAGTCTTAGTTCTGTCCAAGTAGTAGCGCAACTGTCTGTGAATGTCCAGGGTATGCAGACGTTTCTCCCCTTTGTTTTGTGGATTTGGAAAGAAGGTAGGCAGGTGAATAGCTTGGTTCAATGAGACCCTGGATACCACCTTTGGCATGAATGAAGGGTTGGTTCTCAATGAGACTCTGTCCTGATGAAAAATAAGAAATGGTTGTACTGCCATGAGGGCCTGCAACTCAGATACTCTTCTTGCTGAGGTTATGGCCAGAAGGAAGGCGGTCTTCCAAGACAGGAACTGTAGTTCTGAAGATGCTGCTGGTTCAAAGGGAGGTGGAGTTAATTTTTCCAACATGAAGTTAAGGTCCCATGTAGGCACTGGTGGTTTCCTTGGAGGATTGATGTTTTTAATTCCTCTTAGAAACTGCCTTAGGAGAGGATGAGAGACGACAGGTGGATCAATATTGTATTCTGCTGAAATTGCTGAAGCATGAATTTTTATGGAAGAGTAAGAAAGGCCATTGTGGAGCATTTCTGCCAAGTATTCCAGGATATGTGCCATGTTCATCACTGTCGCATCTAGGCCCTTGTTGGTGCTCCAAGTGCGAAATCTTTTCCATTTTGCTGAATATGCCTTTCTTGTGGAAGGCCGGCGAGCTTCCATGATTATATCCTTCACTCTCTTGGATAGCTTATCCTGGTGAGGAGTCAAGGTATTTTCCAGGCTGTCAGCTGCAAGGTTTTCAGGCTGGAGTGCAGAGTTTTGTAATTGTGCTGTGTCAGAAGAAGTGGCCATTGTGGTAGAGGCCACGGTTTCGTGCGTGACATACTCCTTAACAGTGGGTACCAGTGCTGTCTTGGCCAGTCCGGAGCTATCAGAATCACTTTTGGCTGCTCTGTCCTGATCTTCAGTAAGACCTTGGTCATTAATGGAAGAGGTGGAAATGCATACACTGTTAGAGTATTTCAGCTGAAAGAGAGGGCGTCCACTTTCCATGCTTGTGGGTGGTATGTCCTTGAGCAGAATTTCTTCAGCTGATGGTTGTGGTGGGAGGCAAAAAGATCTATTCGACTGTTCGATCTGACTCGACCCGTAAACCGGGTTTGAATGATTTCATTAGCATTAAACCTTTTTTAGTGCTTCAATGATTTATGTCTGCCAACTACACGGTTATTTGGATCGAATGCTTAGTATTACAAGGATTTTTACAGCATTATGATGTTTTTATTGCTTTTTGAAGTTTTTCTCATACTGATATTTTACCTATTCGATCTGACTCGACCCGTAAACCGGGTTTGAATGATTTCATTAGCATTAAACCTTTTTTAGTGCTTCAATGATTTATGTCTGCCAACTACATGGTTATTTGGATTGAATGCTTAGTATTACAAGGATTTTTACAGCATTATGATGTTTTTATTGCTTTTTGAAGTTTTTCTCATACTGATATTTTACAAATGTATTGTCTGACTTTTTACTTTTTTTGTGTAATGTTTTGGAACTATTAATATAGGTTTATATATTTTTTGTAACAACATATTTTTGCATTATATTATTGTATGATATTTTTTAACATATATTGTATGGTTACACAGGTTTTTTGCAGATACTAGACATATTCAATATGGTACATGTGTATGTCAGGGGTTGACATTTTTATTATAAATTGCATTTAGTAGTGTAGTATTGACAACTTATGCAGGTTGCATACTAGTGGATATGCCTTTAATCTTTTTGGCGTTTTTTTTAGCAGTTATCCCATTATTCAATTTAGATGGCTATAAATTGATATGAATTTGTGTAATGCATTGTTCTGAGGAAGACTGTGTACTACAGTTGAAAGCACTTAACCTGGATTTGTATCTGCATCTTTATACTGTGTGGAGTTATTAAATTCATTTTTCGCATCCTGGGGTACGAGCAGTGTCTATTGTACATCCATCCGAATTGTGTTATCCAGTTGTTGCTACACTTTACGTTTTCTTCTATGTCCGGCCTCCCCCATGATTGTGTTATCTGAAGGAAGATGTCTGGGTGCAGCATCCATTCGTGTGGATCCATGATATTTCTGCGTAGGCTGTCCGCCAGTATATTGTCTTTTCCTGGCACAAACTGGGATTGCAGCTCTATATTGAGTTTTAGGGAAAGTTCCCAAAGATTCATTGCCAGCCTGCAAAGAGGGTAGGAATGGGTACCTCCTTGCTTATTTATGTACCACATAACTGTGGTATTGTCTGTCCTTATTAGCAGGTGGCCTTGATGCAGAAAGTGTTTGAAGGCCTCGATTGCATGTATCACTGCCAGCATTTCCTTTTGGTTTATGTGCATGCGCAATTCTTTCTGTGACCATAGTCCTTGAATGCATCTGCCCCCCCATGTGTGCTCCCCATCCATGGTCTGAAGCGTCTGTTGTAATGGTTTGGCTGGTTATTGGTTTGCTGAAGGGCAGACCCCTGTTTGACTGGCTTGCTTGAGCCCACCACAGAAATTCCTTTTGAAGGCATGGAATGAGTGGTATCAAAGCTTCTAGTCTGTGATTGTGCTGAGACCATAAACTCCTTAGGTACCATTGTAGTTTCCTCATATGTAGACTTGCTTGTGGAATCAGAAGAATGCAAGATGCCATGTAACCCAGGGCCTGCAGGATTTTTCTTGCAGTCAGCTGAGTTTGTTTTGTCAGATTTTCGAAATAATCCAGTAGTTGTCTTTGTTTTTCTTCTGTGAGAAAAGCCATTTGGGTGGTTGTATCTAGTTTCGCACCCAGAAAAGTTATTCTTTGGGATGGAACAAGTCTTGATTTGTGAATGTTGACTGTGTATCCCAAGGCCTGAAGTAGGTGGATGGCATAACTCAAGTGTTTTACCAAAGTTTGTTGGCTGTCCGCTTGTATAAGGCAGTCGTCCAGATATGGGTATATTTGAATCCCCTGAAGTCTGCAGTGTGCAATTACTGATGCCAGGCATTTCGTGAATACTCTGGGCGCAGTAGATAAGCCAAAGGGCAATGCTGAGAATTGATAATGCTCTGAACCTGCAAGAAATCTGAGGTGTCTTCTACAACTTTGTCTGATATGGACATGCAGGTATGCCTCCTTGAGGTCTAGAGTTACCAGCCATGACCCCTTGCCCAGCATGGGAAGGAGTTGCTGTAGGGTCAGCATTTTGAATTTTGGCACAATGAGATAAGTATTCAGTGCGGACAAGTCGAGAATAGGCCTTCATTGTTTTTCTTTTCTTGGGACAAGGAATAGTCTGAAATAAAATCCTTGGCCTTGTTCTGACAGAGGAACCTTTTCTATAGCTTTCATTTGCAATAGGTTGGAAATTTGTTTTAAAGCCTCTGCCCTTTGATTCGGTGGCAGGTTTGGCATGCCTTTTCTTTTTGGTAATGTATGAAAATGGAACCTGTATCCTTTGTCTATTATTTGCAGTGTCCATTTGTCCCTTGTAATACTGTGCCAATTTTTTGAGAATAAAGATAGCTTTCCGCCCAAAGGTGCTTCCAATTGAGCCCTGGTTGGCAGAGTCAAGGTAAAGTCATTGAGTCTGTCCTTGTGCAGCAGTTGTAGGTCCTGCACTACCTCTCTGGTTAGGAGGCTGCCATTGACGTCCTCTGTAGGAGCCTCTAGCTTGCCCTCTACCTCTGGCACGCCTATTCTTGTCTCTTTGAAATCTCTCTGTGTCTGGAAAGGACCAATTCTTAGAAGGCCAATTTCTGCTGAATCTTGGTGGTTGGACCTGGAGAAAATCTTTGACTGTTTGTACAGATTAAGCCTTTTCCTCAAATTTCTTTAAGACCTCCTGAGCAGAGGAGCCAAATAACTTTTGCTTTTCCAGTGGCGCATCCAGAAGCTTTGCTTTAACATGATCTGGCAGAGTTTGTTCCTTCAGCCAAGCATGCCTACGTATGACTGCACCTGTCATTGCTGACCTACATGAAGCTTCCAATGCATCATAACCACACTGCAAGAAATGGTTGCTAACCTGTTGGGAGTTATGTACCAGATCCTGAAGTGACTTGCGATCTAGGGATTCAGGTGAAGACAGTTTTTTATGCAATTCATCTAACAAATACTCTTGGTACTGTATCATATGGAATTGACAATTTAATGCCCTCATAGAAAGAGTGGAAGAAGTATACACTTTTTTACCCCATCTCTCTAAAGCCCTGGACTCCCTCTCAGAGGGGAGTGGATTTTTTAGTAGTGGCAGTTGCAACCCCTTTAGGGCCCTGGGAAATAGTTTCTGGGTCAGCAGAGTGGGCCTTGTAAAGGAAATGATGTGAGTCCGGGACCCTGTAGTACCTATCGGGTTTGACAGGAGCCGGAGGAAGGGAGTCAGGGGAAATGCTAGACTCAGAGTACACATCATCAATGACATTCAAAACAGGAGGAATAGCCAAAGGTCTATGCTGAGGTAAATGCAAAAAAGTCCTTAATCTCTTCCTGGAATCAGAGAATTCCTGGCCCTGCCATTTGAAATGCTCTCTCATGGAGTGAAGGGTCTCCCCAAAGGACAGCTCTTCAGGAGGGGAGGCCGAGGGAATAGATTCCTCTGCATCAGAATCCTCGTAGGCAGTAAAGGCCTCCTCCTGGTAGTCTGATAGAGCAGAGCCATCTGAGGCCTCATCAGAGGACTGGGGATCAGTGGGCTCAACCCTGGGCCTTTTGTCTAGAGGAGGTTGAGAGCCCCTGTCCGGATGTGGCTGAGAGCCCCTAATTAAGGAAATAAGGTCCTCAGCTAAACTTAAAATCTGTGTACCAGTAGTGGATCCCTGAGGAATAGACTTGGGAGGCAGAGATTTTGGCTGTTTAGCAGCTTTAGCCCTTGTGAATGCCTTTATGGACATGGATGCAGGAGGCCTAGCTGCTCCACGTGCTGGCGTAGTTTTGTCTAGAGCAATGGTGTCGGATGTTTCCAGAACACCGGTTTCTGAGGGAAATTCTATAACCGACTCAGAAGAGGCCTCCGGGGCCGAGGTTGTCGGTTGTGCGGTTTCGACGGTCGGACGTACCAAGGACTCTGTTTCAGCCGAGACCGAGACACTCGCGGTAGGCCTAGGCGTGGTTTCAGCCGAAACCACGGTCCGCGTGTGTCGGTCCTTGTCCTTCCGTTTTTTGGTTAAATGAGAAGTCGGAGTCTCCGACGGCATATTGTAACAGTAACTAGCTCCAAAAAATTCCTCTGAAAACTCCGCCCGACGCCTACGAGTGCGTCGATTGAAGGAAGCACAGGCTGTACAGGCCGAGACGTCACGGTCTGGGCCTAGGCAGGGGAGGCAGTAAGAATGGAAATCCTTATGAGGTATTTGTTTCCCACAAGTTAAGCAATTATTAACTTTAAGCGTTTGATCTGACATCGGCTGAGGCAAGAAAGAGTCCCCAACGGGGTACTTAGCTTTTGAAGTCTTCGGTAGCTGAAGTTACAGGAGCTGGCCGACCGGCACTTGCGAACTGCTTCTGCTTCGGGCACCACGCGGCAAGAAAGACTGAGGAAGATGGCGTCGGCTGATGCTTTTATACCCCAGGCGCTCTGACGTCGGGGAAAGGGCGACATCATCCGACGCTGGACCAAGACTTTGGAATCCGGCCGACCGAAGGGCTGCCTGAGGCAGGACAACCCATATGTAAGGACTGCAGATGCATCCTTGAAGGACATCAAACTATTTCAAGAAGATTGTCCATGGCTATTGTACTTTATTATTCCCACCATGGGAAATCTGTTCCAGGCAGAATCAAGGCACATTCTATTAAAGCTTTGTCTTCTTCAATGACATATTGGAAAGAGGTGGACTCTAGAAGCCTTCTTAGAAGCAGAAATGTGGTCTTCTATACATACTTTTACAAAGCAATGCAAACTGGATTCCTTCTCCAAGTCCTGGTGAAGCTTGGCTAGAACCATACTCCAGAGGCTCCTGGATCTGAATCCATACTTCTCCAGAGCTGGATAGGTTTTAGTATTCAATCCATGTAGCCTAAAGGCTACAGCAACAGTGACAATGATGAACACACTACAGTTGTGTAAGATGCACTTACCATAACAGTAAATGCTCAAATTCCTCACTGCTGCAGCAGCCACAATTTGCCTCCATTCCCCTTTTTCTGTACACAGTTACTTTTCTGTGATACCAGAGGGCAACCAATGCGCAATCATCTGCTTAGAGACAGACTGAACCTCCTTAGCCCTAGAACAGGAAACAAAACAGCTGCTCAGCCTTCCTGAAAGGCTTAGTCTGTCAAGGTAGTACCTAAGCTGCCCGTGCACATACAAGGTATGCAGAATTTTCACTCCCTGGTTTTAGGTTCCGTAAAGAAAACTTAGAGATTGACGGCTTTAAATAGGCTAAATTCAGAAACAACTTTAAGCATGAATGAATTAGTCCATAAAACATGAAAGAATTAGTCCATAAAACAACCTTGTCCTTCTGGAAAATCAGATAAGGTTGCCCACCATGACAGCTTGCAGCTCAGACACTCACTTTAAAGATGTCAGAGCAATATGCAAAAAGTACAGTTTTGTACCTACCATAAATGTAGATGTTCGAGTGTTGACACTGTTGCAGTCAGCACACTTGGGTTATCCTGCCGTCAGGCGGTCCCGCAGTCGGCCCGAGTTCCAAAGTCTTGGTCCGGCGTCAGTTGCTGTCGCTTCCTCCCTGACGTCAGTGCGCCAGGGGTATATAAGAGGCATCCAACACCATTTTCTTCAGTTTTTCTTGCCCCAGATGTCAGGTGCCCCCTAGTAGGTTGGCAATACATACTGCCAATGAAACAAGTACAGAAAATACAAATAATACCTTCAGTTATAAGCAAATACACCACAAAGGTTGTATCAGAAAGGTATAGAAAAGTTCATCTAGTCCAGAGGGGATGGAGGGAGGGTAACCTGGACTGCAGCAGTGTGAACACTCGAAAATCTACATTTATGGTAGGTACAAAACTGTACTATGTTCATCGTGTTACACTGCTGCAGTCATCACACTTGGGTTGAATCCCAAAGCTAAGAATAGGTGGTGGAGTTAAACAGGGTTTGGAGAAGCTAGTAGGCCCTGCAGAACTGCAGTGGCAAAACCAGCTCTAGTCTTAGAGTATAGGGGTAAGTGACAGTGCTTGGTGAGGGTGTACACTGAACTCCAATTTGCAGCTTCCAAAATATCCTTGGTTGGTACCCCCCTGAGAAAGGCTGTTGATGTAGCAGTAGCCCTGGTGGAGTGTGACTTAATGCTAGCAGGCACCGGTTTCCCATGATGTGTGTAACAGAAATGTATACAATGTCCTATCCATTTTGAATTGGTCTGTTTTGAGATAGCTTTTCCTTGTGACCCTGTAGCATAGGATAGAAAGAGCTGATCAGATTTTCTGAAAGCCTTAGTTTTATCCAAGTAGTAGCGTAATTGCCTGTGAATGTCCAAAGAGTGCATGAGTCTTTCTCCTTTGTTCTGGGGGTTTGCGAAAAAGGTGGGCAAATGAATGGTTTGGTTTAGGACCACACTGGATACCACCTTTGGCATAAAGGAAGGGTTGGTCCATAGAGCGACCCTGTCTTGAGGAAAGGCTCCACTGCCATTAGGGCCTGTAGCTCTGAGACTCTTCTAGCTGAAGTTATTGCTAGTAGCAGGGCAGTTTTCCATGATAGAAACTTTAACTTGGCTGAAATAGCTGTTTCAAAGGGCGGTAGTGTAAGCTTTTCCAGAACAAAGTTGAAATCCCAAGTTGGTGCTGGTGCTCTCCTGGGCGGTCTTATGTTGTTAACCCCTCTGAGATACTGTCTTAGGAGTGGATGTGAAAATAAAGGAGGATCCGTGTTGTAATGAGCTGAAATCGCTGAGGCTTGGATCTTAATAGATGAAAAAGAAAGTCCTTTGTGCAACATCTCAGTTAAGTATTGCAGAATCTGAGGAATGTTTGGGACAAGGGGGTTTTGGCCTTTAGCCTGGTTCCAGGCGTAAAATCTTTTCCATTTGTCTGAATAGGCTTTCCTGGTGCTGGGCCTCCTGGCCTCCAGAATGACATCCATAACAGCTTTAGACAGAGGTGTTGGCTGGTTGTTTAGGTAATTTGCCATGCAGCCAGATTTAAAGTCTTGAGCTGGCTGTGTAGAGTCTGATTGTTTTGCTGAGTGAGCAGGTGAGGAATTTGGGGTAAAATCCATGGTGGGCCGTGGGCCATGTTCCTTAGTACTGGATACCAGTGTTGGCGTGGCTAGTCTGGAGCAATGAGTATCATTTGTGGTCTCTCTAATCTGACTTTCAGCAGTACCTTTGCTAGAAGAGGCAGTGGGGGAAAGGCATACACTGTTAATGTTTTCCAACTGAATGAGAGGGCGTCCACCTTCCAAGCTAGTGGGTGGAATGTCCTTGAGCAAAATTTTCGAAGTTGGTAGTTTTGGGGGTTGGCAAACAGATCTGTGTCTGGGTGTCCCCATTTTTGAGATATCATTGCAAATACTTGTGGATCCAATTTTCATTCGTGGGGATCCATGATGTTTCTGCTTAGGTCGTCTGCCAATGTGTTTTTCTTTCCTGGCAGGAATTGTGCTTGTAGTTGAACTTGGTAAGTCAGTGCTGTGTTCCACAAGGTCATTGCTTGCCTGCATAGGGGGTAGGAGTGTGTGCCCCCTTTGCTTGTTTATGTACCACATAACTGTGGTATTGTCCGTCTTTACTAGAAGTTGTCCTGGATGTAAGAGGTCCTTGAAAGTTGTTAGGGCATTCTGTACAGCTAGCATTTCTTTTTAATTGATATGCAGATGCCTTTGATCTATGTTCCATTTGTTCCATTTGCCCTGAATGCACTGTCCTGCCATGTGTGCTCCCCAGGCATAGTCCGATGCATCTGTTGTTATAGTTTGCCTGACTGTGGGCAAGGTGAAAGGCTGACCCTTGTTGAGGTGACATGCCTGTGCCCACCATAGGAACTCCTGTTGAAGGCAGGGAATGAGTGGAATCATTGTTTCCAAGCTGTGGCTGTGCTGTGTCCATACGCTCTTCAGGTACCATTGTAATTTCCTCATATGCAGTTTTGCAAATGGTATTAGTAGTATTAGTAGTATGCAAGATGCCATGAATCCCAAGGCCTGCAGAATTTTCCTTGCAGGGAGTTAGGTCTTTGTTGCCATCATTTTGAAATATTGAGTCAGCTGTTGTTGCTTGTCTGTCATGAGATAAGCCATCTGGGCCGTTGTATTCAAGCTGGCACCTAGGAATGTTATGTTCTGTGGGGGCACTAGTTTTGATTTATTTTCGTTTACTATGTACCCTAGGCAACTTAAAAGGTGTTTGACAAATGCCAGATGCTTTAAAAGAATGTCCAGGCTTTGTCCTTTCTGGGGACTAGAAACAGTCTTGAGTAAAATCCTTGTCCTTGCTCCTGTGTAGGTACCTGTTGAATGGCTCTCATGTCCATGAGAGCTGTAATTTGTTTTTGTGCCTCTGCCCATTGATTTGGTGGCAGGTTTGGCATTTCTTTTATACTTGGCAAGGTGTGAAAGTGTAATCTGTATCTTTGTGAAACAATGTTTAGGACCCATTTGTCTTTTGTAATGATGTGCCAGTTGTCTACAAAAAGTGATACTTTTCCTCCCAAGGGAGCTGCCAAGAGAGATTTGTTGTCAGTCTGAGGGTTAAGTCATTGTGTTTGTCTTCTGTTAGCTTTGTCTTCTCCTCCTTTCTGGGTAGCAGCACCCCATTGGCAAGGTTTGTAAGGGCCTTGTGGCTGACCTCTGTCCCTTGGGCATCTGTATTTGGTCTGCCAGATGCTGGAAAGGACCAGTTTTTTGTTGGCCAATTTCTGTTGAACCGAGGGGGTTGAACCTGTAAAAAAATCCTTGACCGTTTGCATAGATTTTGCCTTATCCTCCATTTTCTTTAAAATCTCTTCTGCCTTCACACCAAATCAAACATCCTGCTTTAAAGGTGCATCCAATAACTTTGCTTTAACATGATCAGGCAGGGTTTGTTCTTTTAACCAAGCATGTCTACGTATGACAGACCCAGTCACTGCTGCTCTACAGGAAGCTTCCAATGAATCAAATCCACATTGTAAAGTATGTTTGCCCACCTGTTCAGCTGCATGTAACAGATCCTGCATTTCCTTGAAATCAGGCTGCTCTGAATGTGTGCTCATTTTTTGTTTTAACTGAGACATTAGGAATTGCTGATATTTTAGCATGTGAAACTGGCAATTTAAGGCTCTCATAGCTGGAGTAGCTGAGGTGTATACCTTCTTTCCCCATCTATCTAGTGCTCTGGAATCCCTTTCAGAGGGTACAGGATTTTTAGCAATGGAGGCTTTAACCCCTTTGGGACCCTGGGACATTGCTTCTGGTCAGCAACAGGGCTTTTATATAGGAATTTGTGTGAGTCAGGGACTCTGTAGTATCTGTCTGGTTTGGCTGGAGCAGGAGGTAGAGAGTCTGGGTCACCAGACAGATACAGAGTCTGAGTCAAGACTAGATTCCAGGTAAACATCATCCACAATGTCTAACACAGCAGGGATAGCAAGTGGTCTGTGCTGGGGAAGTAAAAGGAACTCTCGGAGCCTTTTCTTAGAATCAGGATAATCCTGGCCTTCCCAGTGGAAATGTTCCCTCATGGTATGTAAAGATTCCCCAAAGGAGTAGTCTTCTGGAGGAGATGCTGAGGGAATAGATTCTTCAGTATCAGAGTCTTCATAAGGGGGAAAAGACTATTGCTGTTCCTCAGAAGAATCTGAGGAAATTGAAACCTGGTCAGAGGAAGCATAATCCTCCTCTTGTCTTGGCCTTTTTTCAGGAGGGGGATGGGAACCACTGATTAGGGTAATTAAATCTTCAGCCATCTTAAGCATCTGTTTCTTAGGCATGGGGCGTTGTACTGGAGACTGATGTACAGTCTTTTTAGATTTTAATGGAGTTTTAAGCTTAGCATAGGATTTAACGGTGAGTGTAGTCGGTCTGAAGACACCTTCTGCAAAATTGTTTTAAAGGGGGGTCTCAAATGCAACACTCCTTTCATAAACCATTTGACCGCAAAAAAGCCAAAAGAGGGGGCTCCATGGGTAGACAAGATGAGATGGCTGCAAGATGCACCTTGCTAAATGCATAAGATAAACTACAGTTGTACAGCTCATACAAATATTTCACAGCCAAAGGGGAAGACACCACACTGGATCCTCTGATATCAGTTATGCACCACCTACAAAGCCTCTTCCATTTGTAAACATATGATTTTTCAAGTTGCAGGATTTCTAATCTCCTTCAGTAAAGTGCTGCACATCCTCAAAGAAAGTACAGTTGTGTACACTTACCATAAATGTAGATGTTAGAGTGTATTCACTGTTGCAGTCATTACATTTGGGTAATCTGCTTGAAGGTAGCCCTCAGCCGGCCTGATTATCAAAGTCTTGGGTCCTGCATCGGTTGCTGTCTCTTTTTCCATTACGTCAGGGGTATAAAGCATGCAGCCGACGCCATTACATCAGTTTTTCTTGCCCTAGATGTCAGGTGCCCCCATAATGGGAAGCAATTACATACAAGGTTACACCTCCAACTATAAACAAATACACCAGAAAGCTTAAATACAGTAAACAAGAAGAGAGGTATAGCAAATAGAAGTCAGGGGGCAGGAGGGAGGGTAACCGGGACTGCAACAGTGAATACACTCGAACTTTTAGTTATGTACTCACCATAACTTCAGATGTTTGGGATCCATCTCGCCTACATTCTGAACTGATGGGTTCGGAGCCGATCCCTCGGCACGCTTATGCTATAGAGCGAGGCCTCTAATTGGCTGAGCTATCTTTATCCCAGGATGCACCACCACTAATCCCCCAGATCTTGTTTGTCCGCATTCATGCACACATGCACAACTTGGTTATATAACATTGTTAGATGTATCAAGATGAAACAACAGGATTTGGACCTTCTGATATCCTCTGATCTCCAAGGAAGGGGGAAGGAGGGTGGGTTATTGGGAATGTAGGCGAGATGGATCCCAAACATCTGAAGTTATGGTGAGTACATAACTAAAAGATGTTATGTCATCCTATCTCGCCTACATTCTGAACTGATGGGACAGCGTCCCCAGCACCTAAATCCCGGGTGGCTCATTGGAAAACACTCCTGAGCACTGTGGAACCAAATGAAGCTCGTCCTCTAGATGCCACATCTAATTTGTAGTGGGAAATGAAGGTGTGCAGGGAAGACCATGTAGCCGCAGCACAAATGTCACTAATAGCAAGCTTAGAATGAAATGCTACCGAAGTAGACATAGCCCTTGTAGAATGAGCCTTGACAGAGGTGGTAAGCTCTTTGTTAGAATAAATATATGCTTGAGTAATACAGTCCCTGATCCATTTGGCAATAGTGACCTTTGTGACAGCGTTGCCCAATCTGTTATCTGCAAAGGATACAAACAACTGATCTGTTTTCCTTGTTTGTTTGGTCCTGTCTAAATAAAAACGTAACTGTCTGTGGACATCTAGTGTGTGGAATATGAACTCCGCTTTGTTAGAGTATTTTGGGAAAAAAACTGGAAGCTCTAACGATTGTTGTAGCAGAAAGTAGAACAAACTTTAGGAACAAAGGAAGGATTTGGTCTGAGGGATACTCTGTCTTTATGAAAAACCAAGTACGGGGGTTTCACCGACAAAGCTTGAAGCTCTGAAACTCTTCTGGCAGAAGTAATCGCCACCAGAAAGGCTGTCTTCCATGATAGAAACTTTAGATCACATGTGGCTGCTGGTTCAAAGGGGAAAGAAGTCAAGGCGCGTAACACTATATCGAAAACCCAAGAAGGTGCAGGATGAGAAATCGGGGGTCTTAATAGAGCAGCACCTTTCAAGAAGGTCTTACACAATCTGTTGCTCATTAAAGGTGGGTCTATGGATTCGTGAAAATTAGAAATTGCTGCCAATTGTACTTTGATGGTAGAAACTGAAGAGCCTAGATTGAAAAGAGAGGTCAGAAATTTTAGTACTTCTGCCACGGGAATAGAAATGGGGTCCAGGCCCCGGAGTTGAGCCCAAATAGCAAACCTTTTCCATTTGCTAGAATACAGTTTCTTTGTAGCAGACTTATGGGCCGAAGATAATATGTGTACAACATCTGGATCCAATGTATGACTCCTGACTATCGTCGGAAGAGGAGGAGCCAAGCCGTCAATTTTAAGGTGTGTAGGGACTGGTGGAATAGTCCCGACTGATGAACCAGTAGGTCTGGTATCTGATCCAGAAACCATGGACCTTCCAGGGCATGTTTCCGAAGATAGGGAAACCACACTTGACGAGGCCGGTAAGGAGCAATCAAGATCATTTTGCTCCCCAAGAGAGATGCCTTTTGAATCACCTTGGGGAGAAGTGGAACTGGAGGGAAGGCATAAAGCAAGCCGGTGGGCCAAGGATGGACTAATGCGTCCATGGGGGTCTTCCCCGGAGCCGGGATTAGGGAGAAGAATTCCTTGCACTTCGCATTCAGAGGAGTCGCGAAGAGGTCGCAACACGGAACTCCCCATTCGTTGAAAATCTGACTTGCCACTGTCATATTCAGAGACCATTCGTGAGGGGAGAGGATTGTTCTGCTCAATCTGTCGGCTATGACATTGGACTTGCCCGGTATGTGAGTAGCCACTAGGAAGCGTTTGGTCGAGACTGCCCATTCCCAAACTCTCATGGCTTCTCTGCAAAGAGGATAGGATCTGGTCCCTCCCTGTTTGTTCAGGTACCAGACAACTGACATGTTGTCTGAGTGAACAGCGATTACGCCCTGTGGGAGATAATCGTGAAGAGCTTGAAGGGACAGGAGTACTGCCCTCATTTCTAGGATGTTGATATGAAGAAAAGACTCTTCCGGTTGCCATTTGCCTTGGACTGACCTGCCCAGGGAATGCCCCCCCCCCACCCCGTCTGGGAGGCGTCCGTGGTCAAAGTGGCCGCCGGAGGAGGAAGAACAAAGGGTCATCCCTGATCCAAATTGGAGGGTACTAGCCACCAGCGAAGGTCCCGTTTGCAAGATTCCATGATCCATATGAGGTGACTGAGAGGGAGTTCCTGAAAGGACCACTGAGCTGAAAGAAGCCACTGGAGGATTCTCATGTGCAACCTTGCCAAGGGGACTAGAAGAACTGTTGCCGACATGGATCCCAATAACTGCAGGACCATTCTGGCTGGGACTTTGGACCTAGGAATTAGGGCTCGAACTTGATTTTGTATGGTTTGAATCCTGTCCGAAGGTAGATAGACCCGCATTTGGTTTGAATCTATCTCTACCCCTATGAATCTTATTCGTTGAGATGGCCGCAACACAGACTTTGGCCAATTGAAGGTGATTCCAAGGGAATTGCCCAGTACGATAGTGGCTTGTAGGCTCCGCAGAAGTAGATGCTTGGAGGTGGCAGTTAGGAGCCAGTCGTCTAGATACGGAAACACCTGGAATCCTAGACTTCTCAGGTGAGCAGTCACTACTGCCAAGCACTTGGTGAACACCCTGGGGGCTGTGGTGAGACCAAAGGGCAGCACGGAACTGAAAATGACTGCCTCCTAGGCTGAAGCGCAGATGTCTCCTGGACGCTTGATGTACCATGATATGATAATACGCGTCCTTGAGATCTATGGAGCACATCCAAACACCTTTCTCCAGCAATGGGAGAATGGTTTGTAGAGTGACCATTCGGAACTTGGACTTTCTGACTGAACGGTTTAGGATGCTGAGGTCCAAAATGGGCCTCAAGTCCCCGGTCTTTGGCACTAAAAGAATCTTGAGTAAGTCCCGAATCCGATCTGGTCTGCGGGGACCGGTTGGATGACTCCTTTTTGCAGCAGCTTTGAAACTTCTGAGGCTGCGGTATCCCGTTGACTGGGTGGCGGGTCCGGGATTTATTTGAGCTGGGGGGGGTGAGAGAATGGGATGGAGTAACCTCCGGCGATAATCCGAAGCACCCATCGGTCCTGAGTGATCCCTTCCCAGGCCTTCAGGTGCTTGAGAATGACCCCGACTGGCTCCGGAGCAGCACAGCCGGGTAATCCCTCAGGGACTATGAAAGGCTGAAGAGCCACGAAAGGACTCGCGGTCTCCAGTGTTGCGAGGGCCTCTGCCGCCTCTGGGACGGCGTCTTCCGGATGAATTTCCCCCTCCTCTGCCTCTGGAGGGGGAACCTTCCTGCTGAGAAGGGTAAGGCTTCTGAGATCTACGGAACCACATTTTCCCTCCTCTTTTAGCCTTGGGATAAGGCCGAAAGGGAGTGGAAAATCGTGCCCCTACGGCAGTCAGAGTCTTACCTTCCTGTTCACAGCGGGTAAGTGTGTCTTTTACCTTGAGTCCAAACAGGGAGGACCCATCAAAGGGGGCGTCTGCAAATGAAGACTTAAAGGCCTCCGCGTTGCCAACCAGGCATTTTTGCCTAGCATAGGAAGTAGCTGATGAAGAGTTAGCATTTTGAATTTTGGAATTACCAAAAAGGTGTTTAGGATAGATAGGTCCAGGATAGAACACCATGAGTTGTCTTTTCTGGGTACCAGGAAAAGTCTGGAGTAAAAACCTTGTCCCCATTCTTCTGCTGGGACAGGTTGAACAGCCCTGACACTTAGAAGACAGAGAACCTGCTGTTGAGCCTCTACCCACTGATTTGAGGGTAGGTCTGGTCAACCTTTTGGGGTTGGTAAGGTGTGGAAGTGGAATCTGTATCCGTGGGAAACTATACTTAAAACCTATTTGTCTTGGGTAATGAGTTCCCAGTTTTTTGCATGCAGGGTGATCTTTCCCTGTAAAGGTATGGTCAGTTGAGCAGGGCTTGGAAGGTTTAAGGTTAAGTCATTGTGACAGTTTACCATAGGGGGTGTCTTACTACTTCCAGCTTTGGAAGAGGGAGCCCCCCACTGCTTAGGCCTGTGAGTACCTTGAGACTGTGGCCCACGTGGTCTGCTGTTCCTGGATTTGGACTGAGAAGGCCTGGAAGAGACAGGAAAGGACCAATTCTTAGAAGGCCAATGCCTACTAAATCTGGGAGGCTGTACTTGCAGGAAATCTTTAACAGTTTGCATAGATTTAGCTTTTTCCTCCATCTTTTTAAGAACAACTTCTGCTTTGTTGCCAAACAGGCGGTCTTGGTTTAAGGGAGCATCCAGTAATTTGACTTTAACATGATCTGGCAGAGTTTGCTCATTAAGCCAAGCATACCTTCTAAGAATGGACCCAGTAACAGCAGCCCTATAAGATGCCTCTAAGGAGTCAAAACCACATTGCAAAGCATGTTTACCAACTTGTTCAGCAGAATGCATTAAATCCTGTAATTCTTTATTTTCAGCACAGTCAGGAATCAACATAAATTTCTGTTTAAGTAATCCAATAATATGCTGCTGGTACTTTAACATATGAAACTGGCAGTTTAAGGCCCTAATGGCCAAAGTAGCAGAAGTGTATACCTTCTTACACAATCTGTCCAGGGCCCTGGAATCTCTATCAGAGGGGGTAGGGTTTTTGGCAATAGTAGCCTTAATGCCTTTGGGTCTCTGTGAAATGGTCTCTGGGTCTGCAGTAGGATTCTTAAGGAGAAACGTGTGAGAATCAGGTACTCTGTAATACTTGTCAGGTTTCCTGAGAGCCGGAGGCAAGGTGTCTGGGGCCAGGCTAGATTCCAAGAAGGCATCCTTTACAATGTCCAGTACAGAGGGGATAGCTAAAGACCTGTGTTGAAGCAGAAGTAAGAATTCCCTAAGCCTCTTTTTGGAGTCAGAGTAATCATGGCTTTCCCAGTGGAAATGCTCCCTAAGAGTGTGCAAAGTTTCACCAAAAGTGAAATCTTCTGGAGGGGAAGCAGAGGGAATGGAGCCTCTGCATCAGAATCCTCATAGGTAGATAAGGGCAAATCCTGGTCATCAGAAAAAAACAGAAATTTCAGAATCCTGATCAGAAGAATCTGAAGGAAAATCAGTTCTAGGTCCCTTAGAGGGAGAAAGGTGGCTTCCCCTAATTAGAGTAATAAGGTCTTCAGCCATTCTTATCACTTGTTTTTTAGGCATATGGGCTTGACCATGCGGTCTGAACATCGGTTTTCTAGGCGTGGATCGAGTTTTAGGCCTTGAAGAAGAAGATGGCATCGGTCTGATATGCAAGTCAGTAGGCCTGAATACACCCTCAGAAGCCGGAGCCTGCACAGCGGCTACGGACCCATCCAAGATAGAGACATCCGCAGGTTCCATAGTCGAAGAAGCATCTCGCGGCATACCAGACTCCGAATGGGTCTCAGTAGGGGCCTGCGAATCTGAAGTAGCGGATATCACTGCGTACCGGTGAACTGGCGACTAGCTTAATGGAAGCATCGTCGGCAGCTTTGGACCTATGCAGTCTGTCTCTGTATCTTTACATTTTTTCGGAATGTCTGTAGTCAGATGGCTTACCAAAGTAATTTCTGGATAATTAAACTGAGTACCGAAATAGATGCAGAAATGAACTGACGACGAATAGTACGAGGATTGAATAAGGCACAAAACCGACAGCGAGGGACGTCGTGGTCTGGGCCTAAGCAAGGAATGCAGTACGAATGAAAATCTTTATGAGGTATTTGCTTTCCACAATTAATACAATTGTTACCTTTTACTGACATCGGTTTAGAGAAAGAAAAAGGATCCCCCAATGATGTACTTAGGGTTTTTGAACACTTCGGTTCTGAAACTCAAAAACAAAAATTTCAGGAGTCGGCCGACCGGCACTTGCAAACTGCTTCTGCTTCGGGCACTGCATGGCAAGAAAGACTGATGCAATCGCATTGGCTGCATGCTTTATACCCCTGACTACCTGACATCATGGAAGAAGAGACAGCAACCGACGCAGGACCCAAGACTTTGATAATCAGGCCGGCTGAGGGCATCTGCAAGCAGATAACCCAAATGTAATGACTGCAACAGTGAAACACGAAGAACATCAGAAACCAAAAAGGTATTAAGATAGAATCATACAAGCAGTCAGGTGCAGTTGCTCTATGTTGGGGAGCACCAGCTACACTGACACTGGTTGAAGAGATCCAGAGTGTGAGGAGGCTGTTGTTAATTGCCCTTGGCTAATTCTATTAAAGGGATATCCAACTTTGCCTGGTCCAAAAGGGGGTCAATACAGTGATCTTTGGTAATTCTTCCTGAATCTTTAGAAGTACCTTAGGTATCAGTAGAAAATGGTGAAAATGCATAAGGAAAGATTCCCATCCAAGGGAACACAAATGCGCCTGTCCTCCAAGCATGGCTGCAAGAATGCCATGAGCAAACATTTTCCAACTGTTTCGAAAGGAGGTGAACAGAACAGTTTAAGTGCTCCCCACATCTGTACCAAATCTAGGCCAACCTCTGTCTTGAGTTTCCACTTATAAGGATCCATCAGGGATCTGCTAAGTCTGTCTGACATTACATTTTCCTCTGACTGGATGTATGGAGCCTGAAGCATCAATGAATGAAGCAAGACAAGCTCCACGGCTATCAGTGTTGACTGGCAAAGAGGGTATGATCTTGTACTGCCTTATTTGGTTTGGTACCACATGACTGGTGTTGTCTCTGACCAATAAAAGGAGACCTGGAGACAATAAGTGGTGAAAAACATTTAAGGTCTGAATAACTACTAACATTTATTTGATGTTTATGTGCTTTGTAGTTTCGGGAGGTCTCCATTCACCTTGTACTTGAACTCTCTGTACACTGTTCCCTGTAAAAAATCTGATGAGTCCATTTGGACTCACTGCTCTGGGGTCTGAAGGGAGAGGAGATGTTCTGGATAGAGAGAAAGCTGATCCACCCTCCACTGTAACTCTTGCTTCACAAAATCCAGCACTGGTACATGAAACTCCGATGGAGGAAGCAGCTGGATCCAACAAGTTTTTGAGTACTACTAAATCTTTCTCATGTTGAGTCTCAAAAGTTGTATCATGATGACCACTGATGTCAAGAGGCAGCTTCTTGAAGAGGAAAGTTCCTGAAAATGTTCTGAGCAGTCAGGACTTTGTCTTCAGGTAGAAAGGCCAAAACTATTTCTGTGTCCTTCATACACCCCAGGAAGATAACTATTTGTGAGGGTGTGAGACAGGACTTGAAATTAGAAGCAACTGTAATGTGATGACAAGTGCTCTTCATGTGTAAAATCACCATGAAACAATGGTTAAGAGGAAAGGGTAGGACTAACTGTAGGGTGAGTGTTTTGAATTTTGGTACTTTCAGGAAGATATTTAGGTATGCCAAATCTGACTCTGGTCTCCATGATAGCTCCTTTATGGGTACCAAATAAATTCTTACGTAAAATCCTTTTCTTTTTGTGGTGAAGGAAATGGTTCTATAACCTCTGCTTGCAACATGTGAAGGAGTACCGTAGAGAATAGATGTGTCTGACCTAGCAGCTGTGGGGGGATTTCCTTGACATAAGGAGGATTTTCTGTCCAATGCCAAGAGTATTCTCACTGAATTATTCTCAGCACCCACTTATCTGAGACTACTTGTGGCCAGGCTGCTGAGATGAGCTAAATCATAGGGAAAGGGGAGGAGGGATAGAAGGAACGGATGGAATGCCCTGAGTCTTGGCATCCACGTTCTTTAGCAGGGAATGATCTTTTTTTTTGGGGGGACACCTTTTATTTGATTTGTTACATTCTTAACTGTCATTTCCTCTTGGTACCCGCACTGTTGCAAGGCTTGGGTTTTTGTTTGTTGTACACTTCTTGAATTGGACGTCTTGTTAGGGAGGACTTGGGCCACATACAAACTCAGAACTTAGAAAAGCATTTAAAATCAAAGAAAATTTTTGGTTATGTAACCAGGCATACCTTCTCAATATGTATTTCTAGAAATAGTGCCAGCACCGTCCAAGACACTCCTGAAAGCATGTTTCAAAACCTGAGACACAGCAGAAACAATCTCATTCATATGACACTTCTGTTCAGCAGACAAAGATACAGCAAAGTCATCTAAACTGTAATCACATTGCAAAATAAATTTCAACATGACACCCTGATATTTTAAAATTCTAAAGCCTAAATTAATAGACTAAGCCAACTTTATTCCCTGAGATTCTAACCACTTGCCAATTTTATCCAGTGGTGTAAAGTTAGGCGAGCCAAGGCTCTCTTGTTAGACTAGGCAGCTGGAGAAACCTCAGCTGGGTAAGCTGACAAAGGAGGAACACAGCTGCAAGATCAGAGTACACTTTGTACTTCTTCACACCATGAAAAACGATTCAAATATGGAACAACCACCACCACAAACACAGAATAAAAGCAAGGAAGCTTTTAATACCTCTAGCACCTCAGCAAAACTGCCTTCAAGGAGTACCATACCATCAATGACTCACACTTAGATATATATATATATATATATACATATATATATATATATATATATATATATATATATACATATACACACACACACACACACGCGCACACACACACACACACAGAGTAAAACAATAAAACAAATAAATTAATGACATATTTCCAATTACATTCATTATTTAGTCCTTTTGGTACCAACATTCCATATTTCAAAATATACACAGTCTCTTTATACAAAGGTTTATCCTTAAAGTGAACTAAATAACATATAAATAATTTAACTTGTTCCAAAATGCAACCTTTTATCAAAGTAGCATTACTATTACAGAATTCTTTAAAGTGAACAGCTAGTGAACTCTCAACATTTATTTCTGATATCTCTAATGTGTTCTTGTAATCTGGTTTTAAAGGGGTGTTTTGTTTCTCCTATTTAGAATAAATTACAAGGACACTTTAGTGCATAAACAACTCCTTCAGTGTGGCAAAAAAATTCTGATTAGGATGAAAAATAACACCATTAATAATAGTAAAATTTTTTATATAATGACACACTGAACAATTACCACATGAAATAGTTCCCCTTAACATGGGTATCTGTCTCCCTATTTTACATTTCAGAGGGCTTTTCATCGTACAGAACAAACATTTAATGAGAAAAAAAGAAGCAGAAATGGACAAGGACAGATTACGAACTATGAGGGACAATCTAAATACAACAAAAAAGGTAGATGGCAGTGACTCTGTTTATAGCGGTGCTAATTCCTTCTCACTTGTTTTAAATCTTTCAAGCTGCATTTTGTCTGAAACATTGTTATCTGTGCTTAACTTGGGTCTTAAATATGGGCCCAGTGTATTACCCCATTTGTATGAAATGATGTGTGAAGTTTTCCATTTAGTACTGAAATTACATTTGTTGTATTTTTTCGTGATCAACATATAAGTGTAAAGGGAGGTGAAAATGAGGAACTGAGTTCAAGTGAAAGCTTCTTCTCATGTGTATCAAATGAGGAAGAGCTTGGTAATGAAATATGCAATGCTTATTGCCAGTTAGATAGTTCAGAAATAAGTTATGAGTTTATTTATTCCTCCATTTACGAATACATCTATACAACAGTTTTCTGCTGCATTGAATTTTTTACATGAACATGCTAATTTTCTTAAATCTAAACATGATGTTCAATATAATTTGACAAATGAACAGTGGTCAGCTTTTAAAGAATTGTGTAATAACAGTGAACTGGTTGTGAAGCCTTCTGATAAAGGGAACAAAAAAAGAAGTTATGTCTTACCATAATGTTCCATCTGTGTTGTTGATCTTCGTTCATTCATTACTGATGGGTTATCGGTTCCATCCTTGGAACCAAGCCGGACACATATCAAGCTCGCGTCAGACAAAAACTCTCGAGCCAAGGTCCTACCCAGAATGCTCTGCTCCCTGTTACCTCAGATCGAGTTTGCAAGTTGATAGACAAATGTAGAGGCTATCTCTGGTCATAAGAGACCTACAATAAAAGGAGTATATGAGATCAACCAGGAACCTCTGGAAGGGGACGGAGGGTGGGGAGTAATGAATGAACGAAGAACAACAACACAGATGGAACATTATGGTAAGACATAACTTCTTTATCTGATGTTAATCTTCGTTCATTCCTTACTGATGGGACAGAGTCCCCAGCTACCTGTATCCCTGGGTGGCCCTCATGGAAGGACATTCCTGAGCACCATGGAGCCAAAAGAAGCTTTACCTCTAGAGGCCAAATCCAATTTGTAATGAAGAATAAAGGTATGAGGTTTGACCCAAGTCGCAGCTGAGCAAATATCACTGAGGGAAGCCTTAGCATGACAGGCTGCTGAAGTTGCCATAGACCTTGTAGAATGTGCTTTCACTCTGTGAGGCAAGGTGACACTGTTCTTGTAGATAAAGGTAATGCAATTTATCAACCATGAAGCCAATGTAACTTTTGAGACAGGATGACCTAGTTTTGGTCCAGAAAATGCCAGAAATAGTTGGTCTGATTTATGGGTAGATTTTGTTCTGTCCAGATAAAATCATATTCGCCTATGAACATCTAAGCAGTGCAGGCAATACTCTCCCCTGTTATAGTAGTTACGAAAAAATACTGGAAGGTCAACAGATTGGTTGATAGACTGCACTGACACCACTTTTGGTAAAAAGGAAGAATTAGTTCTCAGTGATACCCTATCCTTACGGAAGATAAGATAGGGGGGTTTAATGCATAAGGCTTGAAGTTCTGACAAGCATCTGGCCAATGTGATTGCAATTAGAAACAAAGTTTGCCATGAGAGATATTTTAAATCACATGAAGACGCAGGTTCAAAGGGGGCAGCTCTTAGGGTTTTCAGGACCAAGGCCAAACAGTACAGTTTTGTACCTACCATAAATGTAGATGTTCGAGTGTTCACCCTGCTGCAGTCATCACACTTGGGTTATCCTGTCATCAGGCGGTCCCGCAGTCGGCCGGAATTCCAAAGTCTTGGTCCGGCGTCGGTTGCTGTTGCCTCTTCCCTGACATCAGTGCGCCAGGGGTATATATATTGCAACCAACGCCATTTTCTTCAGTTTTTCTTGCCCCAGATGTCAGGTGCCCCCAAAAAGGTGGTCAGAAATTAGTACCAAAAGGAGTAACCACAGCACAAACATAAAATCCCTTCAGCTATAAGCAAATACATCAGTAAGGCATAGAAGAGATTTAGCCAGTAGATCAGAGGGGATGGAGGGGGGGTAACCTGGACTGCAGCAGGGTGAACACTCGAACATCTACATTTATGGTAGGTACAAAACTGTACTATGTTCATTGTGTTACCCTGCTGCAGTCATCACACTTGGGTTGAATCCCAAAGCTAAGGTAGGGGGGAGGTATCATAGAGGGTTAGTGGAGGCTATAAGGCCCTGCAGAACTGCAGTGGCGAAGCCCGCCCTGGACTTTGAGTAAAGAGGTAAGTGATAGTGTTTGGTAAAGGTGTGTACTGAACTCCAAGTTGCAGCTTCTAAAATTTTCTTGGTTGGAACCCCCCTGAGAAAGGCTGTAGAGGTAGCTGTTGCCCTGGTAGAGTGGGATCTAATGGTAGCAGGAACTGGTTTCCCATGATGTGTATAGCAGAAACGTATGCAATGACCTATCCATTTAGAAATGGTTTGCTTTGAAATAGCCTTCCCTTGAGAAGCTGTAGCATAGGATACAAAGAGCTGGTCAGATTTTCTGAAAGCCTTAGTTTTGTCCAAATAGTAACGAAGCTGCCTGTGAATGTCCAAGGAATGCAGGAGTCTCTCACCTTTGTTCTGTGGATTGGGGAAGAAGGTGGATAAGTGGATGGTTTGATTTAAAGCTACACTGGAAACCACCTTAGGCATAAAGGAAGGATTAGTTCGTAGGGAAACTCTGTCTTGATGAAAAATGAGGAAAGGTTCCACTGCCATTAGTGCTTGTAGCTCTAAGACTCTTCTAGCTGAAGTTATTGCTAGGAGCAGGGCAGTCTTCCATGATAGGAACTGTAAATCTGCAGAGAAAGCTGGTTCAAAGGGAGGTAGCGTTAGTTTTTCCAGAACAAAACTGAGGTCCCATGTTGGTGCAGGAGCTCTCCTAGGTGGTCTAATGTTTTTTGCCCCTCTGAAGAACTGCCTTAGAAGAGGATGTGAAAATAAAGGTGGATCCATGTTGTAGTGAGTTGAAATAGCTGAAGCATGGATTTTAATTGAGGAAAAAGAAAGTCCTTTGTGCAACATCTCAGTTAAATACTGTAGAATGTGAGGCATGTGAGGCTGAATTGTGTCTTGGCCTTTAGCTTGGTTCCACGCACAAAACCTTTTCCATTTGTCTGAATAAGCCTTCCTGGTGCTTGGCCTCCTGGCTTCCAGAATAACATCCAGAACTGCTTGTCAAAGAGGTGCTGGTTGGATACTTAGAGGATTTGCCATGCAGCCAGATTTAAAGTTTTGAGCTGGCTGTGAGGAATCTGACTGTTTTGTTGTGTGAGCAAATGGGGGATTTGAGGCAACATCCATGGTGGGCTGTAGGCCATATTTTTCAATAGCGGATACCAGTGCTGGCGTGGCCAGTCTGGGGCTATGAGAATCAGTCGTGGTCTCTCCTTTTTGATTTTCAAAAGAACCTTTATGAGGAGAGGCAATGGAGGGAAGGCATATACTGTCAGGTTTTTCCAACTGAAAGAGAGAGAGTCCACTTTCCAAGCTTGATGGTGAAATGTCCTTGTACAAAATTTTGTCAGTTGGTAGTTTTGAGGACTGGCGAACAGGTCTATGTCTAGAAGGCCCCATTTTTGAGTTATCATTACAAATATTTGTGGATCTAGTTTCCACTCGTGGGGATCATTGATGTTTCTGCTGAGGTCGTCTGCCAATGTGTTCTTCTGTCCTGGCAGGAATTGAGCTTGTAACTGGACTTGGTAGGCCAGAGCTGTGTTCCATAAGGTCATTGCTTGCCTACATAGCGGGTAAGAATGTGTACCCCCTTGTTTGTTTATGTACCACATTACTGTGGTGTTGTCCGTCTTTATTGCAAGTTGTCCTGGATGTAATAGATCCTTGAAGGCTGTCAGAGCTTTCTCTACAGCTAGCATCTCTTTTTGATTTCTGTGCAGATTTCTTTGATCTGCAGTCCATAGGCCTTGAATGCATTGTCCTGCCATGTGTGCCCCCCAGGCGTAGTCTGAAGCATCTGTTGTGATAGTTTGCCTGGCTGGGGGCAAGGTGAAAGGCTGACCCTTGTTGAGGTGACATGCCTGTGACCACCATAGAAATTCCTGTTGTAGGCATGGAATGAGAGATATCATTGAGTTCAAGCTGTGGCTGTGTTGAGACCATACGCTTTTTAGGTACCACTGTAATTTCTTCATATGCAGCTTTGCAAATGGTATTATTAGTATGAAAGATGCCATGAAGCCCAAAGCCTGCAGAATTTTTCTTGCAGTTAATTGGGTCTTTGTTGCCATTGTCTTGAAATATTGAGTCAGTTGTAGTTGCTTGTCTGGCGTAAGATAAGCCTTCTGGGCCGTTGTATTCAAGCTGGCACCCAGGAATGTCATTTTTTGTGAGGGTACTAGTTTTGACTTCTTTTCGTTTACTGTGTACCCCAGGCGGTTTAGTAGATGCTTTACAAAGGCCAGATGATGTAAGAGAATGTCTTTGCTTTCTGCTTGGATGAGGCAGTCATCCAGGTATGGATATATTTGAATTCCTCTTTGTCTGCAGAATGCAATTACTGGTGCCAGGCATTTTGTGAAAACTCTGGGCGCAGTAGATAAGCCAAAGGGCAGTGCAGAGAATTGGTAATGGGTTGAACCTGCAATGAAACGGAGGTATCTTCTGCAACTTCGTCTGATAGGGACATGCAGGTATGCCTCCTTGAGGTCCAACGTAACTAGCCATGCTTCCTTGCCCAACATGGGAAGTAGCTGCTGTAGTGTTAGCATCTTGAATGTGGGTACTTGTAAGTAAGTGTTTAGAATTCAAAGGTCCAGAATTGGTCTCCAGGCATTGTCCTTTCTGGGCACTAGAAAGAGTCTTGAATAAAATCCTTGGCCTTGCTCTCGAGTAGGTACCAGTTGAATGGCTCTCATGTCCATGAGAGCTGTAATTTGTTTTTGTGCCTCTGCCCATTGATTTTGTGGCAGGATTGGCATTCCTCTTTTCATTGGCAAGGTGTGAAAGTGGAATCTGTATCCTCGTAAAATTATGTCTAGGACCCATTTGTCCTTTGTGACAATGTGCCAGTTGTCTGCAAAAAGTGTGAATCCCCCCAAGGGGGCTGCCAAGAGAGTAGTGCTTGGCCAGATGAGGTGCAAGTCATTGAGTTTGCCTTCTGGTGGTTTGAGACCTGTCTTCTCCTCCCTTCTGTGTTGTAGAGCCCCATTGGCGAGGTTTATACTGGGCTTGTGGTTGTCCTCTGCCTCTTGGGTGTCTGTATTTACCCCTCTGTGGTCTGTCAGTGGCTGGAAAGGACCAATTTTTTGTTGGCCAGTTTCTGATGAAGCGAGGGGATTGTACTTGTAGGAAATCTTTGACTGTCTGCATAGATTTTGCCTTATCTTCCATTTTCTTTAAAACTTCTTCTGCTTTAACTCCAAAAAGAACATCTTGCTGTAAGGGAGCATCTAGTAGTTTTGCTTTAACATGATCAGGCAGAGTTTGTTTCTTTAACCAAGCATGCCTACGTATAAGAGACCCAGTGACAGCTGCTCTGCAGGAGGCCTCCAAAGAATCAAAGCCACATTGTAAGGTATGTTTGCCCACCTGCTCAGTGGCGTGCAACAGATCCTGTACTTCTTTCAATTCAGATTGTTGAGGGAGAGAGGTTATTCTTTGCTTTAACTGAGGGATTAGAAATTGCTGATACTTAAGCATGTGAAATTGACAATTCAGTGCCCTCATAGCTAGTGTGGCTGAGGTGTAAACCTTTTTCCCCCACCTGTCTAGTGCTCTGGAATCCCTCTCGGAAGGTACTGGGTTTTTAGCCATAGAAGCATTAGCCCCCTTGGGACCCTGTGAGATAGTCTCTGGGTCAGCTACAGGGTTTTTGTAAAGAAATTTGTGGGAATCAGGCACTCTATAGTATCTGTCTGGCTTAGCCGGAGCAGAAGGTAGAGAGTCTGGGTTGAAACTGCATTCTAAATAGACATCATCCACAATGTCCAAAACTGGTGGGATGGCAAGTGGTCTGCATTGGGGGAGTAAAAGAAATTCTCTGAGCCTTTTCTTTGAATCAGAGTAGTCCTTTGATCCCCGAGTCGGGGGGCCAACATGTCTGCTAGGGTGTTTTCTTTTCCGGCACAAATACTGCCTGTAACTGGATGTTGTAGCTCAGAGCCATATTCCAAAGGTCCAGAGTCATTCTGCATAGGGGTATGAATGAGTGCCTCCCTGTTTGTTGATGTAACACATGACTGTGGTGTTGTCTGTCCTTATCATTAAATGGCCTTCTTTGAGGAATGGTCTGAATTTCTGGATTGCTAGTTTTACTGCCAGCATTTCTTTTTGGTTTATGTGCAGGTGCAGCTGGTCTGGAGTCCACAATCCTTGTATGCATTTGTCCAACATGTAAGCCCCAGCCTAGGTCTGAGGCGTCCGTTGTGATGGTTTGGCTTGCTTGAAAGTTGTGGAAGGGCAAGCCTGGGTTTGACTGGCATGCTTGAGCCCACCATAGGAACTCCTGTTTCAGGCATGGGATTAGTGGGATTTAGATTTCTAAGCTGTGCCTGTGTTGAGACCATAAATTCTTTAGGTACCACTGTAGCTTTCTCATATGCAGTCTGGCATGTGGGACCAAGATTATGCATGATGCCATGAAGCCCAAGGCCTGCAGTACTTTTCTTGCTGTTAGTTTGTTCTGCTTTGTTAATGCCAAGAAGTAAAGAGGGAGTTGTTTTTGTTTTTCTGCAGTTAGGAATGACATTTGTTTTGCTGTGTCCAGTTCCGCACCCAAGAATGTTCTTGTTTGGGATGGTATCAGTCTTGACTTTTGTAAATTGACTGTGTATCCCAGGGCTTGTAGTAAGCAAATGACTCTTTGTAAATCTGTTGTCAGCTTGCTTTTGTTGTCCGCTTGTAACAGGCAGTCGTCCAGGTATGGATAAATTTGGATTCCCTGTAGCCTGCAGTGAGCGATTACTGATGCCAGGCATTTTGTGAATACTCTGGGCGCAGTAGATAAGCCAAAGGGCAATGCTGAGAATTGATAATGCTCTGATCCTGCAAGAAATCTGAGGTATCTTCTGCAATTTGGTCGTATGGGGACGTGCAGGTACGCCTCCTTGAGATCTAGAGTTACCAGCCAACACTCCTTGCCCAGCATGGGAAGAAGTTGCTGAAGGGTCAGCATTTTGAATTTTGGGACAATGATGTATGTGTTTAAGCGGACAGGTCGAGAATAGGTCTCCAACTTTTCTCTTTTCTTGGTACTAGGAAGAGTCTGGAGTAGAATCCTTTGCCCTGTTCTGTTATTGGTACTCTTTCCACAGCTCTTGTCTTTATTAATTAGCTATCTGCTTTAGAGCTTCTGTTTTTGATTTGGAGGTAGGTTTGGCATTCCTCTTTTACTGGTAAGGTGTGGAAGTGGAACCTGTAACCTTGGTCTATGGTTTGCAAAATCCACTTGTCTTTTGTGATATAGTGCCAATTTTTTCGAAAATAAGGCTAACTTTCCGCCTAAAGGTGCTGTTATTTGCTCCCTGGTAGGAGTCAGAGCCAAGTCACTGTGATTGTCCTGTTGCAGTGGCAGTGGTTGTGTCTGTGCCTCGGTTATTGCCTTGCCACTGTCGTCCTCTGTAGGCACCTCCTCTGGATTGATTTCTGCCTCTAGAGCGTCTATTCCTGCCTCTTTGAGATTTTGAGGAGTCTGGAAAGGACCAATTTTTGGCAGGCCAGTTCCTGCTAAACCTTGGGGGCTGAACCTGTAAGAAATCCTTAACTGTTTGTACAGATTTTGCATTCTCTTCCATTTTCTTCATTACTTGCTGAGCAGATGTACCAAATAGACTGGCTTTATCCATAGGAGCATCTAACAGCTTTGCTTTAACATGATCCGGCAAGACCTGTTCTTTCAACCATGCATGCCTTCTTATCACTGTGCCAGTCATGGCTGATCTAAATGAAGCCTCCAGTGCATCATAGCCACATTTTAAAGAATGGTTACTAACCTGCTGAATGTTATTCACCATTTCTAAAACATATTTCTTATCTAAGGAATCATCAGTGGACAGCTTCTTAGTTAACTGATCAAGCATAAACTCTTGGTATTGGATCATATGAAACTGACAGTTTAAAGCTCTAGCTGAGAGAGTAGCAGAGGTGTAAACTTTTTCCCCATCTCTCTAAGGACCTGGATTCCCTTTCAGAAGGAATAGGGTTTTGCTGAGGTCGAGGCTACTGCCTTGGGCCCCTGGGATATAGTCTCAGGATCTGCAAGTGGGGCCTTGTATAGGTGGTGATGAGTGTCTGGCACCCTGTAAAATCTATCTGGTTTGGCAGGGGCTGGAGGTAAAGTATCAGGAGCAGTGCAAACATCATTAAATGCATCATCCACAACAGGCAGTACTGGAGGTATAGCTAAGGGCCTATGTTGTGGTAAGTGCAGAAATGTCCTAAGCCTTTTCTTGAATCTGAGAAATCTTGTCCCTGCCATTGGAATTGTTCTCTCATGGCATGTAAGGTTTCCCCAAAGGAAAATTCCTCTGGTGGAGAGGCAGATGGAATGGATTCTTCAGCATCGGAATCTTCATAAGTAGAAAAAGGAGCCTCTGGCTGATCTGTAATGTCTGAGTCATCCGAAGAATCATCAGAGGACACTGGCTCGGGGGGCTCTGCTCTAGGTCTCTTTTCTGGGGGCTGAGAGGCCCTGTCTGGGTGAGATTGGGATCCCCTAATTAGGGATATTAAATCCTCTGCCAGAGTAAGCACTTGTGAACTAGAAGTGGGCCTGTGTGAGGGGGGCTTAACAGGCACTGATTTAACAGTTTTGGCTGCTTTAGCCCTGGCAAAGGCCTTAATAGACATGGCTGCAGGAGGCCTAGCAGCACCACGTGCTGGGGTAGAGACATCCAAAGGAATTGTGTCTGATAAATCACTAGGAACCACAGTAGTAGGCAGAACTTCTGAGGCCGATTCAACTAAGGTAGCAGAAGCCTCAGTAGTAGTCGTGGATTCGGCTGAAGATTGACCGGTTTTCTCGGTTTGGCGAAACTGAGACACTTGGCGGCTTGCTTAACCGTGGTTTCGGCGAACCGCGGACCGCGGTGTCGGTCTTTTCTTTGCGTTTTTAACAATTTGGGTAGTCGGAGGATCCGGCGGCATAATGTCGCAAAATCTGGGCGAAAAACTGTTCAGCAAACTCCGACCCGGCCCTAGCGTTAGTCGGTTGAAGAAACACAGGCGAACAAGCTGCTACGTGTGGTCTGGGCCTAAGCAAGGCAGGCAGTAAGAGTGGAAATCTTTATGAGGTATTTGTTTCCCACAAGTTAAACAGTTATTGACTTTTCTGACATCGGCTGAGGCAAGAAAGAGTCCCCAACGGGTACTTAGCTTTTAGAAGTCTTGGTAGTATTCGGTAGTAGTAATCTCTGGATCTGACCGACCGGCACTTGCGAACAGCTTCTGCTTGAGCGGCAAGAAAGACTGAGGAAAATGGCGTCGGCTGATGCCTTTTATACCCGAAGACCAGCAGAGATGACGTCGGGTGAAGTGCGACATCAGCCGAAGCCGGACCCAGACTTTGGAATCCAGCCGACCGAAGGGCTGCCTGACAACAGGACAACCCATTTGTTATGGCTGCAGATGCATCCTTGAAGGACATCTGTAAATCTGCAGAGAAAGCTGGTTCAAAGGGAGGTAGCGTTAGTTTTTCCAGAACAAAATTGAGGTCCCATGTTGGTGCAGGAGCTCTCCTAGGTGGTCTAATGTTTTTTGCCCCTCTGAAGAACTGCCTTAGAAGAGGATGTGAAAATAAAGGTGGATCCATGTTGTAGTGAGTTGAAATAGCTGAAGCATGGATTTTGAGGAAAAAGAAAGTCCTTTGTGCAACATCTCAGTTAAATACTGTAGAATGTGAGGCATGTGAGGCTGAATTGTGTCTTGGCCTTTAGCTTGGTTCCAGGCACAAAACCTTTTCCATTTGTCCGAATAAGCCTTCCTGGTGCTTGGCCTCCTGGCTTCCAGAATAACATCCAGAACTGCTTGTGAAAGAGGTGCTGGTTGGATACTTAGAGGATTTGCCATGCAGCCAGATTTAAAGTTTTGAGCTGGCTGTGAAGAATCTGACTGTTTTGTTGTGTGAGCAAATGGGGGATTTGAGGCAACATCCATGGTGGGCTGTGGGCCATATTTTTCAATAGCGGATACCAGTGCTGGCGTGGCCAGTCTGGGGCTATGAGAATCAGTCGTGGTCTCTCCTTTTTGATTTTCAAAAGAACCTTTATGAGGAGAGGCAATGGAGGGAAGGCATATACTGTCAGGTTTTTCCAACTGAAAGAGAGAGAGTCCACTTTCCAAGCTTGATGGTGAAATGTCCTTGTACAAAATTTTGTCAGTTGGTAGTTTTGAGGACTGGCGAACAGGTCTATGTCTAGAAGGCCCCATTTTTGAGTTATCATTACAAATATTTGTGGATCTAGTTTCCACTCGTGGGGATCCTTGATGTTTCTGCTGAGGTCGTCTGCCAATGTGTTCTTCTGTCCTGGCAGGAATTGAGCTTGTAACTGGACTTGGTAGGCCAGAGCTGTGTTCCATAAGGTCATTGCTTGCCTACATAGCGGGTAAGAATGTGTACCCCCTTGTTTGTTTATGTACCACATTACTGTGGTGTTGTCCGTCTTTATTGCAAGTTGTCCTGGATGTAATAGATCCTTGAAGGCTGTCAGAGCTTTCTCTACAGCTAGCATCTCTTTTTGATTTCTGTGCAGATTTCTTTGATCTGCAGTCCATAGGCCTTGAATGCATTGTCCTGCCATGTGTGCCCCCCAGGCGTAGTCTGAAGCATCTGTTGTGATAGTTTGCCTGGCTGGGGGCAAAGTGAAAGGCTGACCCTTGTTGAGGTGACATGCCTGTGACCACCATAGAAATTCCTGTTGTAGGCATGGAATGAGAGATATCATTGAGTTCAAGCTGTGGCTGTGTTGAGACCATACGCTTTTTAGGTACCACTGTAATTTCTTCATATGCAGCTTTGCAAATGGTATTATTAGTATGAAAGATGCCATGAAGCCCAAAGCCTGCAGAATTTTCTTGCAGTTAATTGGGTCTTTGTTGCCATTGTCTTGAAATATTGAGTCAGTTGTAGTTGCTTGTCTGGCGTAAGATAAGTCTTCTGGGCCGTTGTATTCAAGCTGGCACCCAGGAATGTCATTTTTTGTGAGGGTACTAGTTTTGACTTCTTTTCGTTTACTGTGTACCCCAGGCGGTTTTAGTAGATGCTTTACAAAGGCCAGATGATGTAAGAGAATGTCTTTGCTTTCTGCTTGGATGAGGCAGTCATCCAGGTATGGATATATTTGAATTCCTCTTTGTCTGCAGAATGCAATTACTGGTGCCAGGCATTTTGTGAAAACTCTGGGCGCAGTAGATAAGCCAAAAGGCAGTGCAGAGAATTGGTAATGGGTTGAACCTGCAATGAAACGGAGGTATCTTCTGCAACTTCGTCTGATAGGGACATGCAGGTATGCCTCCTTGAGGTCCAACGTAACTAGCCATGCTTCCTTGCCCAACATGGGAAGTAGCTGCTGTAGTGTTAGCATCTTGAATGTGGGTACTTGTAAGTAAGTGTTTAGAATTCAAAGGTCCAGAATTGGTCTCCAGGCATTGTCCTTTCTGGGCACTAGAAAGAGTCTTGAATAAAATCCTTGGCCTTGCTCTCGAGTAGGTACCAGTTGAATGGCTCTCATGTCCATGAGAGCTGTAATTTGTTTTTGTGCCTCTGCCCATTGATTTTGTGGCAGGATTGGCATTCCTCTTTTCATTGGCAAGGTGTGAAAGTGGAATCTGTATCCTCGTAAAATTATGTCTAGGACCCATTTGTCCTTTGTGACAATGTGCCAGTTGTCTGCAAAAAGTGTGAATCCCCCCAAGGGGGCTGCCAAGAGAGTAGTGCTTGGCTAGATGAGGTGCAAGTCATTGAGTTTGCCTTCTGGTGGTTTGAGACCTGTCTTCTCCTCCCTTCTGTGTTGTAGAGCCCCATTGGCAAGGTTTATACTGGGCTTGTGGTTGTCCTCTGCCTCTTGGGTGTCTGTATTTACCCCTCTGTGGTCTGTCAGTGGCTGGAAAGAACCAATTTTTTGTTGGCCAGTTTCTGCTGAAGTGAGGGGATTGTACTTGTAGGAAATCTTTGACTGTCTGCATAGATTTTGCCTTATCTTCCATTTTCTCTAAAACTTCTTCTGCTTTAACTCCAAAAAGAACATCTTGCTGTAAGGGAGCATCTAGTAGTTTTGCTTTAACATGATCAGGCAGAGTTTGTTTCTTTAACCAAGCATGCCTACGTATAAGAGACCCAGTGACAGCTGCTCTGCAGGAGGCCTCCAAAGAATCAAAGCCACATTGTAAGGTATGTTTGCCCACCTGCTCAGTGGCGTGCAACAGATCCTGTACTTCTTTCAATTCAGATTGTTGAGGGAGAGAGGTTATTCTTTACTTTAACTGAGGGATTAGAAATTGCTGATACTTAAGCATGTGAAATTGACAATTCAGTGCCCTCATAGCTAGTGTGGCTGAGGTGTAAACCTTTTTCCCCCACCTGTCTAGTGCTCTGGAATCCCTCTCGGAAGGTACTGGGTTTTTAGCCATAGAAGCCTTAGCCCCCTTGGGACCCTGTGAGATAGTCTCTGGGTCAGCTACAGGGTTTTTGTAAAGAAATTTGTGGGAATCAGGCACTCTATAGTATCTGTCTGGCTTAGCTGGAGCAGAAGGTAGAGAGTCTGGGTTGAAACTGCATTCTAAATAGACATCATCCACAATGTCCAAAACTGGTGGGATGGCATTGGGGGAGTAAAAGAAATTCTCTGAGCCTTTTCTTTGAATCAGAGTAGTCCTGACCTTCCCAGTGAAAATGTTCCCTCATAGTATGTAAAGTTTCCCCAAAGGAGTAGTCTTCAGGAGGAGAAGCTGAGGGAATGGAGTCCTCAGCATCAGAATCTTCATAAGGAGAGAAAGAGTAGTCTTGGTCCTCAGAGGAGTCTGAAGAAATGGACATTTGTTCAGTGGATGCATAATCTTCCTCTTGTCTAGGCCTTTTGTCAGGAGGGGGATGGGAACCCCTGATTAAAGAAATCAAATCTTCAGCCATTTTGAGCATCTGTTTCTTAGGCATGGGGCCTCGAACAGGAGACTGAAGTGCAGTCCTTTTAGATTTAGAAGGAGTCTTAGACTTAGAAAACGTTTTAATGGTGATAGTCATCGGTCTGAAAACGCCTTCAGAAACCGATGGCGTTTCTGTAGCACCAACGTCTTTTGTAGCAAAGTCGTTGGAAGGGCCTGAAGTAAAAGGCTGCGTCGGCCTGGTACATTCCGTCAAAATTTCCGTAGCGGTCTCTGGTTCCAGATCTGCGGTAGTCAGGGGCTGCGTCGGAGCCTCACTGAGGCTTTGAGAACCGGAGACCGGATCAGCCAAGGCCTCGGAATCTGGCTTAGGCCTGGGCTGTCTGTCCTTATCCCTGCATTTTTTGTGCACGCCGGTAGTCGGTTGCTCCGACGGCATGGTGTAGTTAAATTTCCTACCGAAGTAGTGTCGTGCAAAATCAAAGCGTCTTTTAGTAGTATGCTTATTAAACCTAGCACAAAATCGACAAAAAGTGACGTTGTGGTCTGGGCCTAGGCAAGGTATGCAATAAGAATGAAAATCCTTATGAGGTATTTGCTTCCCACAAGAAATACAATTGTTAACTTTTTCTGACATGGGTCTGAGGCAAGAATAGTTTCACCAACGGGGTACTTAGCTTTATAGAAGACTTCGGTCTGAAATTCGAATTCGAAAATCTCAGGAGTCGGCCGACTGGCACTTGCGAACTGCTTCTGCTTCGGGCACCGCGCAGCAAGAAAGACTGAAGAAAATGGCGTTGGTTGCAATATATATACCCCTGGTGCACTGATGTCAGGGAAGAGGCGCCCGACGCCGGACCAAGACTTTGGAATTCCGGCCGACTGCGGGACCACCTGACGACAGGATAACCAGAGTGTGATGACTGCAGCAGGGTAACACGATGAACATCCCAAGGTTGCACTGGTTCTCTAAAGGGAGGTTTTAGGTGAAGAACCCCCTTCAAGAAAGTTTTACAGAGTCTATGAGACATGAGAGAAAAATCCTGAAAACCAATGTGAGAATTTGAAATGGCAGCTAAATGCACACAAATAGTAGAGGCAGACAGCCCAAAGTGGAAAAGGTGTGATAAGTAATCCAAAACCACCGAAACTGGGGCTGACAAAGGGTCTAACTGTTTATTCACTGCCCATAGAGAAAACCTTTTCCATTTACTGAGATAGATTAGTCTGGTGAATGATTTATGAGATGCAATAAGAATATTGCGCACTGGGAACGAGAGGTTTTCCTGCCTGGCAATCATTGGAAGTGGAGAAACCAAGCTGTCAGCTTCAGGGTTGTTAGACTGGGGTGAGTCAGACCCTGCGGATGGTAGATCAACACTGGGGATAAACTGAGGATCCACCGCTGATCTAGCAGGTGAGGCCAGAGAAAGGGGAACCAGACTTGTTGAGGCCAATATGGAGCAATGAGGATCACTTTGCTTTTCAACTGCTGAGCTTTCTTCAGAAATTGGGAGATGAGGGGGGAGAGAAGGATAAACATAAAGCAGACCTGAGGGCCAAGCGTGGACTAGAGTGTCTCTCTGTGACTGTCCCCGAGGGGGGATCAGGGCAAAACAGCTGCTGCACTTGAAGTTGGTTGGGGAGGTGAATAGATCACAGCATGGCTGGCCCCAGTGGTTGAAGATTTTTGCCACTATCACAGGATAGAGAGACCACTCGTGAGGTTGTAGAATGCACCTGCTCAATTTGTCCGCTATCACTTTGGAGCTCCCGGGAATGTGCATTGCAGTTAGAAAGCGGTTGGAAGCTATCACCCATTGCCATATTCTCAAGGCCTCTCAGCATAACGGGTAAGATCTGGTGCCCCTTGCTTGTTGATGTACCAGACCACTGACATGTTGTCTGACTGGATCGCAATAGTCCCTGACTGAAGGATGGAATGAAATGCTTGCAACGCTAGTAGCACCACCCTCAGTTCCAGGACACTGATATGCAAAAGGGCCTCTGTCTCCGACTAGGTGCCTTGGACCAAGTTTCCCTGAAATAGCCCCCCCCCCACCTCATTAGGGAGGCATCCATGGTCACCGTGGCTTTCAGCTGATGGGGGCTGAAGGGGCGAGACCATTGTTGTGGATTTCAAGACATCCACCAGAGTAAATCTTGCTTGCTTCCCTGAGTTACACTTATCTGAAAAGGCAAAGGATGTTGTAGAGGGTCCCAGTGAGTGAGAAGCAACCACTGAAGGAGCTTTATGTGGAATCTGGCTAGAGGAACAATGATGATAGAGGCTGCCATTGACCCCAAGAGTTGGAGTATAGATCGAGGGGGAGATTTGTGTTGACAGAGCAGAGGTTGAATCTGTTGACTTATTCTTTGAAGCCTGTGGTCTGGAAGAGATGCTGTGCAATTTTTTGTGCCCAACAGTACCCCTATGAATTCCAAAGACAGGGCTGCAGTCGTCTTGGACCTCTCCCAGTTTATAGTAATTCCCAGGCATTGTGCTGTGAGGAAAGTGTAGTGCAGGTCTTTTTCCAGTAGATGTTTGGTGGAGGCGGCGAGGAGCCAGTCGTCTAGATATGGAAACGCCTGGAATCCTTGAAGTCGCAAGTGAACAATAACCACTGACATGCATTTGGTGAACACTCTGGGGGCTGTAGAGAGACCAAATGGTAGTGCTCGAAATTGGTAGTGACTGGCTCCTATGCGGAAGCAGCAGTATCTTCTTGAGCGTTTGTCCATTTTTACGTGGTAATACGCATCTTGAAGATCTACAGAGCACAACCAATCATTTTCTTCCAGAAGAAGAAAGATGAACTGAATGGTGACCATCCGGAATTTCTCTGTTTTGTTTGGCACTAAAAAGAACCTTGAGTAAAAACTGGATCCTATCTGGTCTGGGAGGACCGTTTGGATGACTTTTTTTTTGTAGCAGCTTTTGCATTTCATGTGCTGCTGCTTCCCTTTGACTGAGTGGAATGTTGGGTAATACTCTGGATGAGGTTGGACAAAGATGGAAGGGGATGCGATAGCCTCTGGATATTATCTGTTGTACCCGAGAGTCGTGGCTATGTTTCGCCAGCCAGTGGGGTACAAGGAAAAATGACCCGTGACCGCTTCCAGAGGTGAGCAGTTGAGCAACGCTTCAGGAGCACTGATAGTGTTGGCCAGATAAAGAATCTCTGGAGCCCCAGTTTCGCAGACCTCCTCTGCTCCAAAAGGGGCGTCTTCCATTGGAGTTTCCCCCCTCTGCCGCTAGGGAAGAACTCGGCACGTGCGTCATGGAAAGAGCCCCGTGATTTCCTGTGCCACATCTTCCCGCTCCTCTGATTTCTGGAGTAGAATCATTGAGGAGTGGAGTGTCTGACACCAACAGCAGATAGGGTCTTGCCATCTTGTTCGCACCTTGCCAGCTTATCTTTCACTTCACTTCACTTAAGGGCCAAACAAAGAAGCGGCCTCGATGGGGGCATTCATGAAGGAAGACTTAAAGGAGTCCACAAAGTCACAAAGGTGCATCCAGGCATGTCATCTGGTGACTATACCCGTGTCTGCCGCTCCTTCTGTTGCGTGAGAAATAAGATGCATGGAAGAATTGGAAATGGACTCTAGGGTGCTATCTGAGAAGCTACATTGTCATGGACCTCATCAGAAACAGCTCCTGCCAAGGTTTCAGAGAGTTAGTTGATAAGATCCCTCTGGAGTCTCATAAAGTGTGCCAAATTGTTCAAAGACCTTACGGCAAAGGTCAGTGAAGCAAACATACACTTCCCTAGTCTGTCTATTGCCTGGGACTCCTTGTTGGGTGGATGGACAGTTTGGCTCTCTTCTACCAAGTCTTTCTTAGTTGCAGCAGCCACCACCATGGCATCTACTGGAAGCCCCTGTGACCAATGGGGATGCTCAGCTGGGGGCAATAAGATTTTATCTGGCCTCCATGGTATCACTTCCAGGGTGTCAGGAGCCTTCCATGCATGCTGGACAATGAGTTGGTCAAGCTCATCGGCCGGCGGGGTAACCCAGGAGGTAGGGGGCTGGGCATGCAAGGCTTGCAGGAATACAGATTCCTCTAAGGAGAGGACTTCCAGTCACCTCTCTGTCTAAGAAGCTCAAGGATGTCACCAAAAAACACCTCATTAGAGGGTGACGGTGGGGATCCTTCCCAATCTTCAAAGTCTGTTTCTTTGGTCAAAGACTCCTCAGTGGAGTCCATGTGCTTCCTCTTGCACGAAACTTTGCGGGGTACTTCCTCAGTGGAAGGTTCTGGGGAAGACTGCATAGAGGGGGTCTCCTGAGGAGGAGAAACCTGAGGCCCTTGTGCCCGGTGTCCAGCGGTTGTGGCCTATGAGAGTTGCGGCACAGAGGGGGGAAGAGGACTCCGACATGTGGGGTTTGCCAGCGGATGCATGCACCCTCTCCATGGCCTGGAAGACCGGCGCACCCAAGCAGGGATGGGAGCCCGGAACCAAGCACAACAACCTTGAAACCGGGGTCACACCCCGCCCAAACGAGCTGACCCCCAGACCAGGAGTCTCAAGAGGACTGTGAAGCATGAGAGAGGGAGGATTCCTGGAGTGTGCCATAGAAAAATTGGCATGGAACCAAGAATGCCCTCCCCCCACGGTACAGCCACTGGCCTGAGAAGAGCCCAATGATCAGTGCACCGAGGGTCACAAGGACAACTCCAGTTCCAAAGTGAGATCCACTATTGGCGTCGGAGGGAGGGAAGCTGCTGTTGGAGTAATGGGCTTCAATACTTGGGTGGAAGTCGAAGGAGGAGTGTACTTTGGAGTTTGAGGAGATATACGTTCACCTGAAGAAAGGAACATGGACTTCGATGGTTGAGAGAGACCTCTGGCCACAAACTGGTCAACAAGCTGCAACACATCTTGCTCAGAGAGGCTCCTGGTCAACCTCATAGAGAAACCTGAGGGCGATTCTGGCCTTTCTAGAAAAGGACTATATTGGCTACCAATGAATGCATCCAAGGAAGAAGAGTACTCGATCCTTGCCAATTCAAGAGGTGCAGAGCCCAGAACCGAGCACATCTGCACCGAACAGAATGGTGTTGAAGTAGTCTGCGCCGACGTCAGCGCCATAGAAGTCGAAGGTGTCTGCACCATAAAGGCAAGTGTCTGCACCATAAAGGTAAGTGTCTGCACTGATGGGTACGGCGTCATAGAGGAAAGTGTCTGCGCCAGTAACAATGACAGTGCCGAAAATGACTGCACCGAAGAACATGTTGGTGCCGAAAGTGTCTGCACCATGGAGGACAGTAATGTCATACTCGGGGCCGAAGGGGATTGTACCAACGGTGCCGAAGGGGACTGTACCTGCATGGACAGTGCCAAAAAGGGCTGTGATGGAACTGTCGGAGCCATAATCGTCTGCACTGGGAACTCCAGTGCCAGTGTCGATAAGGAAGACATGGCTGGAGCAAGAACCAACTGGGGCGGTGCAGAGCCTGGAGCCGAAAGGGTCACAGGTGGCAGCGCCGAAGTAGTAGTCATTTTCCCCTTCTTATGAGTCAACTCCCTACAATCTCCAGTGGAAGATGAAGTGAGCGACCTCGATGAGGAAGAGGAAGAATGCCTCTTACGGGGTTTAGCAGGAGGGGGTGAGCCCTCTGACCCAGAGATAGCCTCTCAGAAAGGAGATTTGAGAAGACTTTTCAGGATTAATTTGTTCTTTCTCTCATTAAGAGTCCTGGTCGAAATATTTCTACAAATCCCACACGGGGGATCCACAGTAAGGTGGGAGACATTCAAATAACAGACACATAAGTCATGGCCATCGGAAAGTGGTAACTTACGGCCACAATCCTTACACTGTTTAAAACCAACACTACTTTTCTTATCCGACATAATGATGTGGAGAAGAACAACAGTATTGAAAAGAAGAGGAAAGTACCCAAAGAGTAAGAAGAGAGAAGGAAGAAGGACTACCAATGATGGTAATGAAGGATTACCTCAAAGGTAAGAAAAGGGTAATAAAGGGAAATAGACTAAAGGGAAAGAGTCTTAAGGATACGATAGGGTAGGAGAATAACACAAGAAACTGTTTGAAAAACTTTAAAGTAGAAACGATACATAAACTTTCAAAAAAGTACAGTGTTGTACCTACCATAAATGTAGATGTTCGAGTGCGCATACAGCTGCAGTCATCACACTTGGGTTATCCTGCTGTCAGGCGGGTCCTCGGTCGGCCGAATTCCAAAGTCTAGGTCTAGCGTCGGTTGTCGTCGCTTCTTCCCTGACATCAGTGCGGCAGGGGGTATAAAAGAGGCAGCCGACGCCATTTTCTTCAGTTTTTCTTGCCCCAGATGTCAGGTACCCCCAGAAAGGAAGGCAATACATGATGTTATGCAAACATACACAAGTAGATAAATCAAAACAGTAGTTGCAAGCAAATACACCATATAGGAATACCCCAAACAGGTTGTATGTTAAAGGTGTTTGTCATAAGCTCTGTCCTAAGAGGGGATGGAGGGAGGGTAACCTGGACTGCAGCTGTATGCACACTCGAACATCTACATTTATAGTAGGTACAAAACTGTACTATGTTCATCGTGCATACAGCTGCAGTCATCACACTTGGGTAGAATACCAAAGCTAAGTAAGGGTGGCTGGTACTAAGTGGAATTAGGAGGGGCTAGAATGCCCTGCAGGACTGCTGTGGCAAAGCCCGCTCTGGATTTAGAGTATAGTGGAAGGTGGTAGTGTTTGGTGAAAGTGTGCACTGAACTCCAAGTAGCTGCTTCCAGAATGTCCTTGGTAGGGACCCCCCTGAGGAAAGCTGCTGAGATAGCTGTAGCCCTGGTGGAGTGGGATCTGATGTATACAGGCACTGATTTTCCATGAAATGAATAACAAAAGCGTATGCACTGGGCTATCCATTTTGAAATAGTCTGTTTGGAAATAGCCTTTCCTTGAGCACCTGTAGCATAGGACACAAAGAGCTACTCAGATTTCCTGAATGACTTTGTTCTGTCCAAGTGATAACGAAGTTGCCTGTGAATGTCCAAGGAGTGGACTAGCCTCTCCCCTTTGTTCTGGGGATTTGGATAAAAGGTAGGTAAATGAATAGTCTGATTCAAAGCCATACTGGATACTACCTTTGGCATGAAGGTAGGGTTGGTTCGTAAGGAAACCCTGTCCTGATGGAAAATGATCAATGGTTGCACAGCCATGAGGGCCTGTAGCTCCGAAACCCTGCGTGCTGAGGTAATAGACAGAAGCAAAGCTGTTTTCCACGACAAGTATTGTAGCTCTGCTGAAGAGGCCGGTTCAGAGGGAGGCAGTGTCAGCTTCTCCAATACGAAGTTGAGGTCCCAAGCTGGAGCTGGTGGTTTCTATAGGGGTTTTATATTTTTTGCCCCTCTGAGGAACTGCCTTAATAGAGGATGTGAGAATAAAGGAGGATCCGTATTGTATTGTGCTGAAATTGCTGAAGCGTGGATCTTGATGGAAGAGAAGGAAAGGCCACTGTGTAACATCTCAGCTAGGTACTGTAAAATCTGAGGTATATTTATTACCCAAGGATTCTGGCCCTTTGCTTGATTCCAGGAGCAAAATCGTTTCCATTTGGCAGAGTAGGTTTTTCTGGTAGAGGGTCTCCTGGCCTCCAAGATGACATCCTGTACCTCCTTGGAGGAGAGTCTGTTGGCAAATGAAGGTATTTTCCATGCAGCTAAATTTAGAGTTCTGAGCTGGCTGTGAAGGATCTTGTAGTTGTGCTGTGACAACAGAAGAGGAACTTGAGGTAGGATCCATGGTGGTGAGTGTGACAGGTTCTTTAGGAGAGGATACCAGTGCTATCGTGGCCAGTCTGGAGCAATGAGAATCATTTTTGGCCTCTCTTCTCTGGTTTTTAATAGGACTTTGGTCAGTACAGGTAGAGGCGGGAAGGCGTAGACTGTCAATGCTGTCCAACTGGAAGATAGTGCATCCACTTTCCAGGCCTGTGGATGATAGGTCTTTGAGCAGAATTTTTCCAACTGGTAATTGCTGTGGGAGGCAAATAGATCTATATCTGGCTGTCCCCATGCTTGAGTTATCTTTGAGAAGACTTGAGGATGCAACTTCCATTCGTGAGGGTCTGTCATATTTCTGCTTAAGTTGTCTGCCAGAGTGTTTTCCCTCCCTGACAGGAATTGTGCCTATAGTTGAACTTGTAATTCCAATGCTGTGTTCCACAGGGTCATAGCTTGCCTGCACAGGGGGTATGAATGCGTCCCTCCCTGTTTGTTTATGTACCACATGACTGTGGTGTTGTCTGTCCTTATCAATAGCTGGCCCGGTTGCAGTAGGTCCTTGAAAGTCATAAGAGCATTTTGTACAGCTAGCATCTCCTTTTGGTTGATGTGTAGGTGCATCTGTTTTTGGGACCATTTTCCCTGGATGCACTGGTCTGCCATGTGTGCTCCCCATGCATAGTCTGAGGCGTCTGTTGTGATGACTTGCCTTGCTTGTGGTGTACAGAAAGGGAGACCCGTGTTTCTTTGGCATGCTTGAGCCCACCACAAAAATTCCTTTTGAAGGCATGGAATGAGTGGTAAAATTGTTTCCAAGCTGTGTCTGTGTTGAGACCATAAGTTTTTTAGGTACCACTGTAGTTTCCTCATATGCAGCTTTGCAAATGGTATTAGTAGAATGCAAGATGCCATGAACCCCAGAGCCTGCAGGATTTTCCTTGCAGTTAGCCTGGTTAAAGTTGCCATTCTGTTGAAGTATTGAGACAGCTGCCCTTGTTTGTCTGGCGTGATATAAGCCATCTGGGCCATTGTATTTAAGCTGGCAGCCAGGAAAGTTATCTGTTGAGAGGGTATTAGTTTTGATTTCTTTTTGTTTAGTGTGTACCCCAGGCAATTTAACAGCTTTATTACAAACGCCAGATGCTGCAATAGAATGTCCTTGCTGTCCGCTTGGATCAGGCAGTCGTCCAGATATGGGTAGATTTGTATTCCTCGTTGTCTGCAGAAAGCAATTACTGATGCCAGGCATTTCGTAAACACTCTGGGCGCAGTAGATAAGCCAAAGGGCAATGCAGAGAATTGATAATGGGTTGAACCTGCAAGAAATCTGAGGTATCTTCTGCAATCTTGTCTGATAGGGACATGCAGGTATGCCTCCTTGAGGCCCAACGTTACCAGCCAAGACTCCTTGCCCAGCATGGGAAGTAGCTGCTGTAATGTGAGCATCTTGAATTTTGGTAGGTCTAAGATGGGTCTCCAGTCTTTGTCCTTCCTTGGTACCAGAAATAGTCTTGAATAAAAACCTTGACCTTGTTCTTTTGCAGGTACCTCTTGAATTGCTTTCATATCCATGAGAGCGGAAATTTGTTTTTGTGCCTCTGCCCATTGATTTTATGGCAGGTTTGGCATGCCCCTCATTTTTGAAAGGGTGTGAAATTGGAATCTGTAGCCTCTGTCTATAATATCCAGAATCCATTTGCCCTTTGTAACAATGTGCCAGTTTTTTTTTAAAATAAGGCCAGTTTTCCACCCAAAGGTGCTGCCATTATAGCTTTGTTTGGCAGGCATAAGGGAAAGTCATTGCGTCTGTTTTCTAAATGACTGTGTTCTTTCTTCTCCACCTCTTGGGGCTGGTGATTGCCATTGCCTAGCTCTGTAAGATCCTTGAGGTTGTCCTCTACCCCTTGGGCATCTGTATCTACCCCTTTGGGGTCTGTCCGTGGCTGGAAAGGACCAATTTTTTGAAGGCCAGTTTCTGCTGAAGCGTGGAGGCTGCACCTGCAAGAAATCTTTAACTGTTTGCATAGATTTCGCTTTTTCCTCCATTTTCTTTAGTACCTCCTCAGCTTTAACACCGAACAGTACATCTTTTTGTAGTGGTGCATCTAATAATTTTGCTTTGACATGATCTGGTAAGGTTTGTTCTTTGAGCCAAGCGTGTCACGATGACAGACCCCATGACAGCAGCTCTGCATGAGGCCTCTAAAGCATCAAAACCACACTGTAAGGTATGTTTCCCCACTTGTTCTGCTCCATGCAACAAATCTTGCAACTCTTTCAAATCAGGTTGTTCTGTTTGTGTCATTTTGCTTTTCAGTTGAGATAGCAAGAACTGCTGGTACTTTAACATATGAAATTGACAGTTTAATGCCCTCATGGTTAAAGTGGCTGATGTATACACCTTTTTCCCCCACCTTTCTAATGCTCTGGAATCTCTCTCTGAAGGCAAAGGGTTTTTAGCAGTAGAGGCCTTAATCCCCTTGGGACCCTGAGAAATAGTTTCTGGGTCAGCAGTAGGGCTTTTATAAAGGAACTGGTGAGAATCAGGAACCCGGTAATATCTGTCTGGTTTAACAGGGGCAGGAGGTAAAGAGTCTGGATTAAGACTGGCTTCTGCGTACACATCATCCAAAATATCTAAGACAGGAGGAATAGCCAGGGGCCTATGCTGGGGAAGCAGCAGAAATTCCCTGAGCCTTTTCTTGGAATCTGAGTAATCTTGGCCTTCCCAGTGGAAGTGTTCTCTCAATGTATGTAGGGTTTCCCCAAAAGAGTAGTCCTCAGGGGGGGAGACCGAGGGAATAGACTCCTCAGCATCAGAGTCCTCAAAAGGGGAATAGGCGTAATCCAGGTCCTCAGAAAGGCCTGAGGTAATAGATGCCTGATCTGAGGAAGGGTAGTCTTCCTCCATCCTGGGTCTTTTGTCTGAGGGGGTTGGGAACCCCTGATGAGTGAAATCAAATACTCAGCCATTTTAAGCATCTGTTTTTTAGGCATGGGACCTTGAGAGGGGGTTTGAGGACCCTGTTTTTTAATTTTCATTGGAGCTTTACATTTAGTGAACGATTTAATAGATAAGGTGGTAGGCCTGAAAACGCCTTCAGAAATGGCAGGCCTTGCTAAACTTTCCATTTCTCTGCCAAGAGTGGCATTGGTATTTGCAGTGGGAATGGGGACCGAGGAACCTGCGACCTCGGGTACTGAAGTCACCGGTAAAATAGTTTCATCGGTAGTCAGGGGCTGCGTAGGCGCCTCGCTGAGAACCGGAGAACCGGTAGTCGGCCTTAGCGTGGTCTCAGTACTCGGTGCAGGCCTCGGATGTCTGTCCTTATCCTTGCGTTTTTTGCCTAAAACTGGCGTCGGCATATCCGACGACATAATATAATTATTTTTTTTGCCAAAATAATGAAGGGCGAACTCCGCCCGGCGCTTAATAGTGCGCTCGTTAAACCTAGCACAAAAAAGGCAGGCCGAGACGTCGTGATCTGGCCCTAAGCAAGGTATACAGTAAGAGTGAAAATCCTTATGCGGTATTTGTTTCCCACAAGAAATGCAATTATTAACTTTGTCTGACATCGGTCTGAGGCAAGAAAAGTCTCCCCAACGGGGTACTTAGCTTTAAAGAAGACTTTGGCTGAAACACTTTTTGTAAATCTCAGGAACTGGCCGACCGGCACTTGCGAATTGCTTCTGCTTCGGGCACCGCGCGGCAAGAAAGACTGAAGAAAATGGCGTCGGCTGCCTCTTTTATACCCCTGCCGCAATGACGTCAGGGAAGAAGCGACGACAACTGAAGCCGGACCTAGACTTTGGAATTCGGCCGACCGAGGACCCACCTGACGGCAGGATAACCCAAGTATGATGACTGCAGCTGTATGCACGATGAACATCTTATACACTTAGCTGAAGAGAGTGGCTTGGACACAACTGTACAGCAATGTGGCAAACGCGATCTTAGGAAACAGGGAGCAGAGCATTCTGGGTAGGATCTTGGCTCGAGAGTTTTTGGCTGACGCAAGCTTGATATGTGGTCGGGTCAGTTCCGAGGATGGAACTGATAACCCATCAGTAAGGAATGAACGAAGATTAACAACATCAGATTAGTAGTTTTAAATTATAAACAATATTTTAAAATGCGTTATGACCATCTTTAATAATGTGGGGATATATGAGAAACTTACTATTATTATTATTATTATTAGTAGTAATAATAATGCACTTGAAAATTACCCAGTTTTACTGAATAAAGGTCTTAGGTTAGATTATTTTAACAAAACTGATGTTGAAAAAAAGTTTTCTATACATGGATGTGGTTTGGCAAGATTTTATTGTTTGCCTAAAACACATAAAGGTCTGAACAATTTAGTAGGACAACCTATAGTTTTCTACACAACATAGGATTATTTTTACATAAGTATCTCTTGCTTTTTGAACAAAAATTCCTTCTTACATTCAAGACACATGATTTTTTTGAGTAAAATTTCAAGTACCAAATGGAAAGATAATATGTACTTGGTTAACATTGGATGTAAAGAGTTGGTATACCAGTATACAACATATACAGGGAATTCAAACTTTATATTATTTTTTAGGGGATAGCCCTCTTTAACATTATGTCACAGAAATTCTCAATTTTTGTCTTTAAAATAATTTCTTCATATTTAATGACGAGATATTTCATTAGATACAGGGAAAATCTGTGGCGGAATCTTTTGCCCCCTATGTATGCAAATTTCACTATAGCCAAGTTTAAAGTTTAAAATAGAGTGTATGTATGTGTGTGTATATATATATATATATATATATATATATATATATATATATATGTGTATATATACCCACACACAATTTAAAAAAAAAAACATGTCATGTATTATCGTTACACAGATGATTTGATTTTTACTTGTGAAGGGGGTAATGATCTAGTACATGACTTTTTTTTTTGTGGTTTACAGAATAATCAGTTTAATTTTTAATTTGATGGACTGTAATTGGGGAAACGAGTAACTTTTTTAGATCTTATTCTGATTGGGACAGAAGTTGGTAATATTAATACCTCCATCCATAGGAAGTTGGAAGGGGAGGTATATATTTACATGGAAAGAGTTGTCATCCCCCACATCTTATTTCTTCTTTACCTTACGGTGAATTTTTACGCCTTCATAAGCTTTGTAGTTTGGATCAGGATTTTAAGAGAGAAGCAGAGTATACATTTAAGATGTTTTTGAGTAGACACTATAGATTAGAAGATGTACAGGATGGTTTAAGTAAAGTTATAGCACAAAGACAGGGTTCAGTAATAATGGAGAGAAAAAAATACGCAGTGGAATATATGTTTGTGATATAAATAATTTTCCATTTTGTAACTTTAGTATGGCTTCAGGTAGATCAGAACAACAAATTGATTATCAGAAAGGTAATTTTGCTACAGTTTATAATGTTATAAGAGAGCAAATGAATAAGCTGCTACGTTATTTTTGGCCCATGCGTCAACATAGCGAACTTTCTCATATTATTACTAGGTATCCCAATATTCCCTTTAAGGAAGGACGTAGTTTAGCAGAAATGTTAGTGCATAAAAAAATTGTTTTTTCAACTCGGATAGGGAGACAGATACTTATATTAAGGGGAACCTTTTCATGTGGCAATTGTTCAGTGTGTCATTATATAGAACATTTTACTATTGTTAATGGTGTTATTTTTCATCCTAGTCAGAACTTTTTTTTTGCCACACTGAAGGAGTTGTTTATGCACTAGTGTCCTAGTAATTTATTCTACACAGGAGAAACAAAATGCCCTTTTAAAACCAGATTCCAAGAACACATTAGAGATATCAGAAATAAACGTTGTGAGAGTTCACTAGCTGTTCACTTTAAAGAATGTCATAATAGTAATGCTACTTTGATAAAAGGTTGCATTTTGGAACAAGTTAAATTATTTATAAGTGATTTAGTTCACTTTAAGGATAAACTTTTGTATAAAGAGACTGTTAATATTTTGAAATATGGAACATTGGCACCAAAGGCACCAAAAGGACTAAATAATGAATGTAATTGGAAATATGTCATTAATTGATTTATTGTTTGATTGTTTTACTGTGTGTGTGTGTGTGTGTGTGTGTGTGTATATATATATATATATATATATATATATATATATATATATATATATGGCTCTACTTCATTTTACTGAAAGCTCATTTCACTGAAACTCAGTTGCCTGCACACAATTCACCGAAAGCTCATTTCACTGAAAACTCATTTGACTGAAACTCATTTCATTGAAAATTATATATGGTCTTTTCCCCAGTGTAGTGCGCAGACCTCCCGAACATTCCGCATTACTCGGTTTTACTGAGTTTTGGGGTCCAAATGAAGGGGTGCCACGATTCCCGAGTGACACCCCTTCATTTCCGATTTTTCTTTTCTTTTTTTAAAATTTTCGCACTGTCGGAGCTGATGTCATCACGTGCGCGATGATGTCAGCACCGTCAGGCTACCAGTCAGTCGGAATTGAGCTCAAGGAGCTCGCATCATCATTTCCGGCTGGCGTTAACGGCGGGAATGGGGAACAGAAGAGGCAGTCAGAGACTCAGCGAGCCGAGCCCTGAAGTGGCCGGGATTAATGGTGGCTGGGGAATACAGCGAAAACGAAGCAGTCAGTGACTTAGCGAGCCCTGAAGGAATGCGGAATGGGGAACAGAAGAGGCGGGGATACAGTCAGCAACTCCTGAAGGGACCGGGATTAATGGCGGCTGGGGGATACAGCGAAAGCAATACCTGAAGGGGCCGGGAGATACAGCGAGTGAGGATGGAACAGAAGAGGCCGAGCACTACTCAGGGTAACAGAGGTGTGTGTGTGTGTGTGTGTGTGTGTGTGTGTGTGTGTGTGTGTGTGTGTGTGTGTGTGGGGCAGAAGGATGAGAGGCTTTAACTCCACATGAAAGAATGCGTCAAAAGTGCATACATTCTATCAGGGCTGACTGACTGGGTGTTGACAGATGCAGTGGTGAACTCATTGCTTCCAAATGAGCTCTAGAAAGTTACCTTCTAACTTTCCATCACTGATTACTAAGTCTTTGATGATTCAAATTATAAACCCAGGATAAATGCAAGTGTTCTTATTTATAGAAGCGTACTTATTAACTATAAAAGTATAAATGGCAGAACAGTTCTGGGCAAACTTGTTGCCATAATGGTATTATTCAATTACACTCAAATGCTTGAATACAATAAACAAATTAGTGTTAATTTTTGTAATTTTTATGAACAACTTAAATACATCAGTAAATGTTCAAGTTATGTAGAAACTGTAACCAGCATTTTTGTTCATCCTGTTTTTAGGTTTCATATGAGGCCTGGCAGTTTCGTACAAGTTCATGTTACTTGGTTATTGAAATACTTAGAGAAGTATGAAAAAAGTATGTCACTTATGAATATTAACATCACTTAATATCTGTTTAGATATTTCAGACATGGTCAAGTATTAGTGGGAGTTTTGTTACCTGTCAAGAAAGCTTTAAAGTAATGCATTTCAATAGTCTGTATTTAGGATGGTTCTGCAGATATTAAAGAAAACATAAATGCATGAAAGTTTACAGCTAGAGGCATCACTAGACTGATCTTATACACTAGAAGGCATTAGTAGGATTTAGAAAATGTGCTGCTGAACTTTAATCGATACCCTATGAAACAATTTGTATTCCCCTATTATTGTTTTTGTGCTAACAGTTCAGAGGTATGGTGAGTGAGAAGTGAGAACTGAATTTGTATTCCCCCATTATTGGCTTTGTTGTTTGTCCATGTTTTTTGTGTTGAGGTTAAGAGCTATGTTGAGAAGTGAGAAATGAATTCACTAAATGATGGCTATTAAGTTTCAGTCTTCCTATTTTTCAGGCAGCTGCTGATGTGGGATAGTGGTATGTTCTGAATGTAGTGCATATAGTCCTGGGTTCAAAACCTGCCAGTGAAATGCATGATGGTAGCACAGCATTTTATTCTAGCAACTTTACAAATTATACAAGCAATGTTTAAAATGTGTCCCTGGTTTTTGACCTTTTGTCCCCCCCCCCCCAAAAAAAATGAAATTGAAAATAAATGCGAAACGCTGTGCAAGATGCCTATGGCTTACACTACTGTCATTCTATTTATAGTGTGGGTGTGGAAGCAGACTTTTATGATGGAAAAGTTCTGAATTGGGCAGTTTTGTCATTATTGGTTCATGTGTTTTGTTTCATTGCCTACAGTACAGATTACTGGTAAAATGTTCAAACAAATTTAAAATGCGCTCTAACATGTGTGTTGTATTATACAAAGAATATAATTTAATAAAGTCAGGAAGGTGTATAAAGAAAAGAACACATGTATGTTATCTTGTTTTGTGTGCAAGGGGCCGATGATTTGAAAACAGCCCAAAGGTAATCTTTATCCACCACTGGCCAGATGGATTTCAATGCTGTTTCAATGAATGTGAGTTTCAAGGGCAAAGTTTAATGTCAAGCCTATTTTCATTGTGAGACAGTATTATTTTATTTACCACATGATGTCTTTTAGTGTTTCTGCATTGTTGTGCTGTAAAATGTAAAAATGAAATTCAAATCATTGTAGAAGTAAAGCAGTATGCATACATTAGTGTTTATGGTAAATGGGGCAAAATAGCCAGGTAACAGGACACTGGAATGGCTGCAGGGGGACTCTGGTCTGGTGCCATGTTTTGGTGGTCTGTTCTTCAATTTGTTTTCGAAAGTTGGTATCCCACAATTCCATTGGAGTGGGTGGGGTTACATAATTATGTATGCAAATTAGATGTTAATCAGTGTACAGATTTGTACCTATTTTTCATGGGCCTTGTCCAGATTTTTGATGTTTCCAGGTTGAGAGGTATGTAGTGCGATCCTGAAGTTAGTATATGAAGTAAGGGGTGGGGGGCACAGCTCCCCACTTATTTTAAATGTTTAAAACCATAGATATGGATACTTACAAGTCCAATGAATAAGTCTCTCCAGAAGAAAATATATAACCAAACTATGTGGGGGGGCTACGCCCCCCCCCCAATGTTGGGGGGTTTCCCCCACATACTCCCTTACTTTCTATACTAACTCCAGGATCACACTACAGTAAGGAATAGGCCATATATAACAAAATGAGTTTCAGTCAAATGAGTTTTCAGTGAAATAAGCTTTCAGTGAAATGAAGTAGACCCATATATATATATATATATATATACACATAAGTGTGAATCACTGATGGTATTGTACTCCTTGAAGGCAGTTTTGCCAGGGCACTAGCGGTATTAAAGGCTTCCTTGCTTTTATTCTGTGTTTGTGGTGATTGTCGTTACATACACCTTGTACTTCTGTTCAGCCGTTTTAGGAACTGGTTCACTAGCCAAAGGAATTTTACATATAATTTTGCAGACATCTTCTAAGACTGTTAACAGTGGATGAACAGCCAAAACATTTGGAATCTTATCCTCAACAAGACCACAAACTTTACCAATCTCTGGCATGGCTCCAGATTGCTTCTAGTCAAATACAACTCTAAACTTGGTCCCTAGCTTCTATGGAAAGGTAAATGCTTGCTTGGGTTTTTGAATCTATTCACATTACGAAGAATCAGACTGGATGGACGCACGAGTGCTCACAACTGTCTGGATCAGATTCTCCATCAAAACTGTAGCACTAGACTGATCTCTAGAGAAGGTAGCCCCATAGTCATTCTAAATAGGACCACAGTCTCCAAGATTAGGTGACTGTGAAACAATCTTAGCTAAGGAAACCAAATCAGCCATATACATGGTAAACTGATTATCTGTTGTGTGGTAAAGTTTCAATTTCTTCTTAGTACGAACTACACTACAGGACAAAATATTTGGGGATGGAGTATTATCTATAGCAAGAGGTCTCTTACCCTGGACCTCTCCCGTACCTAAAGAGTTTGGCTCTCCCATATCTTAACCAGGTACTGGAACAGCCATAGATGATGTGTCTGATCCCCTTACCAGAGAGGGCTGCAAGCTCACACCAGAGGGTGATAGAGAAAAAGGTAAGTGATCTGCAGGCTAGCTTAAGGCAACAACAGACTCACAACTATAGGCTGAGGCATGTTGATTTTTTTCTTTTTAGGTGCAACTGGATTTGATGGGGGTGAGCGAGGGCAGCTGTATCAGGATCCATCAAGTCAGGGGAGAAACACTAGCCAGAATAATATACTGATACTATTAAGGGCTGACCAATGGCAGCAATAACATGAAATATAAAATTTGTCCTCACACAGCAAATAGACCTAAACCGCATAAAATGTAGCATAAACAGTTTAAATTGTGGAAAGCCATGTTCTACAATCTGCATAGCAACAGCTCACACAGTCACAGTACCAAGTAAAATTCACTAGTCCAAATAGTGATAAAAAATCAAATATGTGCCCTTATCAAAAAGGATAATTTTAAAACAGCATAATAAACATTTACTTAGAAATTCCCTTGTAATAAATGAAAAAAATTTCCATAAAAATGCAAACAAAGTAACATGCGGTAAAACTGCGATTTAATTGTAAAATAGCTATAACAACATTAAACCAGAAGTAAATATCATAAAAATGAAGCAAAGTGAAAAATGCAATATTTACCTATCAGAAAGCACAGTTGTGTACCTACCATAAATGTAGATGTTCGGAGTATATTCAGTGTTACAGTCATTACACTTGGGTTATCCTGCTGGCAGACTACCCGCAGTCAGCCTGAATTCCAAAGTCTTGTTCGGCGTCGGTTGCTGTTGCCTCCTCCTTGACGTCAGTGCACCAGGGGTATAAAAGATGCAGCCGACTCCATTTTCTTCAGTTTTTCTTTCCCCAGATGTAAGATGCCCCCAAAAGGTTAGGCTAAAAATATGCCAATAAATATGCATGCACTAAAGTAAACATTTCCTTCATCTACAAGCAAATATACCACATATGTTGCATAGAATAGAGAAGTACAGATAAGTCCCAGCAAAGAAAGGGGGATGGAGGGTGGGTAACCTGGACTGCTACAGTGAATACACTCGAACATCTACATTTATGGTAGGTACACAACTGTACTATGTTCATCATGTTTCACTGTTGCAGTCATTACACTTGGGTTGAATCCCAAAGCTGAGGTTGGGTGGCTGGGACTAAATAGGATTAGGAGAGGCTATGAGGCCCTGCAGAACTGCAGTGACAAAGCCTGCTCTGGATTTAGAGTAGAGAGGGAAGTGGTAGTGCTTTGTAAAAGTGTGCACTGAACTCCAAGTTGCAGCCTCTAAAATGCCTTTGGTTGGTACTCCTCTGAGGAAGGCTGCTGAAGTGGCTGCTGCTCTGGTTGAATGTGGCCTAATGCCCTTAGGCACTGATTTGCCATGTTGTGAATAGCAGAAACAAATGCAGTGGCCTATCCATTTTGAAATAGTCTGCTTTGAGATAGCCTTTCCTTGTGATCCTGCAGCATGTGCCACTAAGAGTTGCTGAGTCTTTCTGAAAGCTTTAGTTCTGTCCAAGTAGAAGCGTAGCTGTCTGTGTATGTCCAACGAATGCAGAAGGCTCTCACCCTTATTCTGTGGGTTTGGATAAAAGGTAGGCAAATTAATGGTTTGGTTAAGGGCCACACTGGACACTACCTTAGGCATAAATGTCGGGTTTGTCCTCAGAGAAACCCTGTCTGGATGGAAAATGATAAAAGGTTCCACAGCCATGAGTGCCTGTAACTCTGAGACTCGTCTTGCAGAGGTTATTGCTAGGAGCAGAGCTGTTTTGCATGATACGAATTTTATATCAGCTGTTGAGGCTGGCTCAAAAGGAGGCAGTGTGAGTTTTTCCAAGACATAATTGAGGTCCCATGAAGGTACTGGTGCTCTCCTTGGAGGTCTTATGTTTTTGGCCCCTCTGAGGTACTGCCTTATTAATGGATGAGAAAAAATAGGTGGTTCTGTATTGTAATGAGCTGAAATGGCAGAGGCATTGATCTTAATTAATGAAAAGGATAGGCCTTTGTCCAGCATCTCAGTTAGGTATTGCAAAATCTGAGAAATATTTTGTACAAACGTGTCAATTCCTTGTGCCCGGTTCCAAGCACAGAATCTCTTCCATTTTTCTGCATAAGATTTTCTGGTACTGGGCCCCCTGGCCTCCAAAATAACATCTATCATAGCTGTACAGAGAGGAGTGTTCCGTATGGCTACATTATCCACCATGCTGCCAGATTTAAGGTCCTGAGATGGCTGTGCAGGATCTGATTGTTTTGTTGGGTCAGTAAGTGAGGAATTTGAGGCAATGTCCAGGCTGGACCTTGAGACAAGTTCTTTAGGATTGGGTACCAGTGCTGGCGTGGCCAGTCTGGGGCAATCAGTATAATTTTTGGCTTCTCTTGTCTGACTTTTAGGAGCATCTTGGGAAGGAGAGGCAGTGGAGGAAAGGCATATACTGTTAGGTTTTTCCAGCTGAAGGATAAGGCATCCACTTTCCATGCTTGCTCGTGATAAGTCCCTGTGCAGATTCTCTGTAGTTGGCAGTTGTGAGCGGAGGAAAATAGATCTATGTCTGGGCATCCCCATTTCCTTATCATCGTGATGAAGATTTGTGGATCCAGTTTCCACTTGTGGGGATCCATGAGGTTTCTGCTTAGCTCGTCTGCCAGAGTATTTATCTTTCCTGGCAGGAATTGTGCTTGCAGGTGAACTTGATAAGTCAATGCTGTGTCCCACAAAGTTATGGCTTGTCTGCAGAGGGGGTAGGAATGTGTGCCTCCCTGTGTGTTTATGTACCACATGACTGTAGTATTGTCCGTCTTTATCAGTAGCTGTCCTGGATGAAGTAGATCCTTGAAAGCTGTCAGGGCATTCTGAACAGCTAGCATGTCTTTTTGATTGATATGAAGATGCATTTGGCTTGCAGGCCATCTGCCCTGAATACATTTTCCTGCCATGTGGGCCCCCCAGGCATAATCTGATGCATCTGTTGTTAGTGTCTGCCTGGCTGTGGGTAAAGTGAATGGCTGTCCCTTGTTGTGGTGACAGGCCTGTGCCCACCAGCGACACTCTTGTTGCAGGCAGGGAATGAGGGTAATTAATGTTTCCAGGCTGTGGCAATGTTGAGTCCAAACATTTTTTAGATACCATTGTAGTTTCCTCATATGCAGTCTGGCATATGGAATTAGCAGAATGCAGGATGCCATGAAGCCCAAAGCCTGCAGAATTTTTCTTACAGATAACTGGGTTTTTGTTGCCAACATTTTGAAGTAAGAAGTCAGTTGCCTTTGTTTGTCTGACGTGAGATAAGCCATCTGGGCAGTTGTATTTAAGCTTGCACCCAGGAATATTATCTCTTGAGAGGGTACTAGTTTTGATTTATTTTCGTTTACTGTGTACCCTAAGCAAATTGGTAATCTTTTTACAAACGCCAGATGCTTTAGCAGAATGTCCTTGTTCTCTGCCTGAATAAAGCAATCGTCCAAGAAAGGATATATTTGAATTCCTCTTTGTCTGCAAAATGCAGTTACTGGTGCCAGGAATTTTGTGAAGACCATGGGCGCAGTAGATAAGCCAAAGGGCAGTGCAGAGAACTAGTAGTGCACTGAGCCAGCTATGAATCTGAGGTATCTTCTGCAAGATTGTCTGATTGGGACATGCAGGTATGCCTCTTTTAGGTCCAAAATTACAAGCCAAGCCTTCTTGCCCAGCATGGGCAGAAGCTGCTACAGAGTCAACATTTTGAATTTTGGAACGTCCAGAAATGTGTTTAGAATAGACAGGTCCAGTATTGGTCTCTAAGCTTTGTCCTTTCTGGGTACCAAGAAAAGTCTTGAGTAAAAATCCTTGTCCCTGCTCTTGCTGTGGTACTTGCTGAATGGCCCTCATGTCCATGAGGGTTGAAACTTGCTTTTGTGCCTCTGCCCACTGATTGTGTGGCAGGTCTGGCATACTTTTTGCCCTGGCAGGGTGTGAAAGTGGAACCTGTAGCCCTGGGACACTATATTCAAGACCCATTTGTCTTGGGTGATCATGTGCCAATTTTGAGAAAAAAAGTGCTAGTTTTTCCCCTAAGGGGGCTGCCAAAAGATAAGTGCTTGGTGCTGGCAGAGGAAAGTCATTGGGACTGTTTCCTGTATGGCTGTGATTTGTCTTCTCCGCTTTTGGAGGTAGAAGCACCCCATTGTTTAAGCCTGTATGAGCCTTGGGGCTGGGATCTGCCTCTGAGGCATCTGTATCTGCATCTTTGTGGCCTGTCTGACACTGGAAAGGACCAATTCTTTGTAGGCTAGTTCCTTCTAAATCTGGGTGGTTGTACCTGCAAGAAATCCTTTACTGTCTGCATTGATTTCACTTTGTCCTCCATTTTCTTCAACACCTCCTCTACTTTAACACCAAATAAAGTATCATGCTGTAATGGAGCATCTAATAATTTTGCTTTAACATGATCACGCAGATTCTGTTCCTTTAATCAGGCATGCCTCCTAATAACAGAACCCATAACAGCGGCCCTGCAAGAGGCCTCCAGAGAATCAAAACCACATTGCAATGTATGCTTTTCCACTTGTTCAGTTGCATGCAATAAATCCTGCATTTCCTTATTTCCTGCACATTCAGAATTTGTCAACATTTTCTGTTTAAGCAGTGACATTAAGTATTGCTAATATTTAAGCATATGAAATTGACAATTTAAAGCCCTCACAGCCAAGGTAGCAGAAGTGTAAACCTTTTTCCCCCATCTATCTAGTGCCTTTGAATCCCTATCAGAGGGGATAGGGTTTTTGCAGTGGAAGCCTTGAACCCTTTGGGACCCTGAGAAATAGTTTCTGGGTCAGCAGCAGGGTTTTTATAAAGAAATTTATGTGAATCCGGAACCCTGTAGTATCTGTCTGGCTTAACAGGTGCAGGGGGTAAGAGTCAGGAGACAGGCCGTACTCTGAAAATACATCATCTACAATGTCTAACACAGGAGGAATAGCAAGAGGCCTGTGCTGAGGTAGTAAAAGAAAATCTCTGAGCCTTTTCTTTGATTCTGAGTAGTCTTGGCTCTCCCAGTGGAAGTGCTCCCTCATAGTATGCAGGGTTTCCTCAAAAGAATAATCCTCAGGAGGAGAGGCTGAAGGGATAGATTCTTCAGCATCAGAATCCTCATAGGGAGGAAGAGAGTATTCCTGTTCAGAAGAGGAGTCAGAGAAATGGAAACCTGATCTGAAGATTCATATTCTGTCTCTTGCCTAGGCCTCTTATCAGGAGGGGGATGGGAACCCCTGATCAAAGTAATTAGGTCTTCGGCCATTTTGAGCATCTGTTTTTTAGGCATGGAGGCCTGTCCATGGGCTTGCTGCAGTTGTTTCTTTATCTTTAGTGTTGCTTTAGTCTTTGCCTTTGAAGCTGTAGTCAGTTTTACATATAACTGTGTAGGTCTGAAAACACCCTCAGAAGCCGATGCCTGCTCAGTGGCTCCGGACCCATCTGAGGGAATATTTTCTGAGTGTCCCAATACCTTGGGTTTCCAGCAGCCTAGTCGGCTCCATGTGCGAGTCGAAAGCGGCCTGCGACTCTGAGGTAGCGGGTGTCAGGGGCTGCAAAAGCGCCTCACTGAGAACCGGCGACTGGCTTAGAAGAAGCCTTGTTGTCAGTTTTGGACCTCAGATCCTTGTCCTTTTCCTTGCATTTCTTGTGAATTGTGGTAGTCGGATGGCTATCCGATGACATCGTGTAATTAAATCTTCGGACAAAATAGTGAAATGCAAATCGTACCGACGCTTAATAGTGCGTTGGTTAAATCTAGCACAAAATCTACAATTAGCAACATAGTGATCAGGGCCTAGGCAAGGAATACAATAAGAATGGAAGTCCTTATGAGGTATTTGCTTCCCACAAGAAATACAATTATTAACTTTTTCTGACATTGGTCTGGAGCAAGAAAAAAGTTTCCCAATGGGGTACTTAGCTTTAAATGAAGACTTCGGATCTGAAATTCGAACACGAAAATCTCAGGAGTTGGCCGACCGGCACTTCCAAACTGCTTCTGCTTCGGGCACCGCACGGCACGAAAGACTGAAGAAAATGGCGTTGGCTGCATCTTTTATACCCCTGGCGCACTGACGCCAGGGAGGAGGTGACAGCAACCGACGCCAGACCAAGACTTTAGAATTCAGGCTGACTGCGGGTAGCCTTCCAGCAGAATAACCCAAGTGTAATGACTGCAACAGTGAAACACGATGAACATCTTCAAAATGAAGCAGAAAACAGAAACAAGAGGCACTATTAAATCAAGGCTGTATATGCACAAGGCAGTCTCTGGTGTTCAACTGACAACACAGAACTTCATCTCCCAGTACAAGTCATAATTCACATTAGAAAAGTCCCATAACTGCTTAAAAGCACAGTTAAGTATACAAACAACACAGTAGTAAGTTAGAATTCCCAGCAAAATTAACAGTAGTAGTAAACAGCAAGAATATTAAAATAAAAAGGTAACACACACACACTCACACACACACAAGTATATATATAAAAACAAAAGGAAATCAAAGTTATATTATAATAATAATAAAGACGAAGGGAAGTTCCTGAACACATCTTGTCTGAATCTAGAAGTTGTAATTCACCAATGCAGGCTGCTGAGGAGATTCAACTGTGTAAGTCCTACAGCTGGCACTAAAAGGCTGGTTGACTGACTTCCTGTGTCAGGGGTTAGGCTTCTCCTGAAGGCAGGGACTTAGAAATCCCCTATCACAGAGAGTCAGAGGAGGGGATTCTGAACTCTGGAAAGGTGCCAATGTGGGTTTGTGCAGACAAAAAACCCTTATGCCATGCTGGCAGCGTGAACGATGAACATTCCAACTAATACTTCACAGCTTGCTACAGATCCCCATCAATGTTCACTCAAGATCATAAACAATCTTATCACCAGTGAGAGATTATACATTAAACCAAATCCCTTTTTGCTAGAGATTTCAATAAAGCATTAAATAACACATTTATACCTCAAAATATGGATATACTTCATATTTTCTAAACGTTTTAATGCCAATGCACTACAAAAATTGTAAAACTACTCAATAGAGGGTTTAACATCCTCAATCTGGTCTTTACCAACTTAGTCTCAATTTGTAGCCTGCCCCACATCTACTCATCCCTGGTTAAAGATAGTCAAGTACACCATCTTCTTGGTCAGGCCTAGTGGTACCGCCCTACCACCAAATAAGACTATCTTCAGGGACTTGACCAGAGTAAACCTACTTCAGCTTGTAAAAAAGTTAAGCAAAACTCCCAGCAATCCCCTGCAAACAGACCCAGCTGAGAGGGCTGCTGCATTCACATCCATTTTTTACTAGCATCAAAACAACTGCACAGAAAAGTCAGCATCTGTCCAACCTAAACATAATGGTAAATTGAGGAACAGACCTCTCTGGTAGAACTCCCATATTAATAAACTGTATAACAAAAGAAGGAAAATTAGATGTTATAAGAAACCCCCTTCCCCTTACATCAGGACCACACCGAAACATGCCAACAAGGAACTTAGGTGTACTATTACAAAATGTAAAGCAGAGAAAGAGCTTAAGGGTGCTACAGATACTAAAGGAAACTACAAATCTTTCTTCAGTTAAATCAGGAAAATAAGGAATAATGTTCAACAATAATTGAGCTCATCTATAATGACATTATATATTACAATTCCAAGGATATAGCCAGTACATTAGCAGGAAAAAAATAATGCTAACTTTACCCCTGATACTCAACACTGTTACCCCCTCCTCCCAAAAAAAAATCCCTGAAAAATTCAGTTTCCCAAGAAATTGCTTTAGAACAAGTCTTAAAGTCTCTATCAAAGACTAAACATAATACTTCTGTGGGACCAGACAACATACCAAGTTAAGTCAAGTAAAACTTTATTGTTATTCAGACCATACAACAAAAAAGTGCACAGCTGAATTCTCCAAGCTCAAGTACAACATAAACAAGCACATACACAGAAACACACACAAGACAAAATGCACATAACAATAACAGAGTCCAGACATCCGAAGGCACAGAAGTTTCCTCAACCATGCTCGCTTGTGATACAGTGACCAGGCTACATTTTCATCAATGCCAAGTATGTACTATCCGAGCCTCTACTTAAATCCACAGAGTTTGGGCTGATGCCTGCGAAAAAGTCACTGTGACCCCCATACACAGGGAGAACCCCAATACAGATCCAGGAAATTACAGGCCCATCAGCCTCACCAGCTTCACCAGCTTCACATGCAAAGCCACACAAGGTATCATAGCAGAACTCAATTATGTAGACACAGATGACATAACTAATTTAATTAAACAATCAGTGTGGTTTTAGGAAGGGCAGGTCTTGTCTCATGATCCTGGTAAGCTTCTTTGAAAAGATTACAGAGCCTCTGGACAGTGGTGGCTTTGATATGGCCAAGGCTTTGACTATCCCCCTTGCTAGTATTACTAAATAGTTTACATTAACTTAACGTAAACCTTTACATTATCTAGTAGTTTGTTAACTGACTATCCAATAGATCCCAGGTTATGAAACTCAACAGCATCACCTCTGAATGTAAAATTTTAACTAGTGGAGTACCACATGGATCAGTTCTGGGACCTCTCTTGTTTGGCATTTATTCTATAAACATCCAGCCCAATATTCCAAAGTGTTGCTGACCAAGTTTGCTGGTGACTGCAAGTTAGACAATGTTATCAATTGATACTAAAGAGCTCCAGCAAAGGCTGGAACACAAACATACCAGATGCATTGAAAACAGTCCCAAGTTAAATGCAAAAATATACAATGTAGTAGCATTTGGCAAAAAAGCTATTCCCACCTTATTGATTATAAATGGTACTCGTCTTCAAAGAGACATGGTCATAGCAGACCTGGGTACTTATGTGGATAATTCTGTCTCTCATTTGATCACCATATTCAGGAGACTCTTCTATATGGCTCAGGGAATATCTTCAAGATCTAAAGAAGTCATGCTATCACTGTACTCCACCCTTACCAGAACCATCAGTGAATGCAATGTCCCTTTGATAAGTATAAAACAAATTACTCAAATAGAAAGGTCCAAAGATACCTTAACAAGGCAATTAAAGGCCTTAAACCATTCATCTATGCCAACAGATTTGCAAAACTAACTATCCTTACACTCAATAGCTTACAGGCTGCTCTCAGGTGACCTGTGGCTTGAAACATAAAATCCTAATTCACCCTTTGTTTCTTTGCAAATGCAGTGGAGCTGCAGACACCACACTACAGACCTAACATTTGCACCAATAAATAAACAAGACTCACTGGACAGACAGGTTCCTATCTCAATATTTTCACTGCCTACAGAATAAGTTACCATTAAGGTCAAAGTACTAGCTTGACTACCTTTAAGGCTAGTCTTGATGATTGGATAGACAGACAGACAACAATTTTCACCAGCACTGTTATGTAACAGCCTGCTGAACCAAAGAGGTGAGCACTATTAAATGCTTGAAAAGGGAGCCACAAACCTTTAAATGTGTCCAATTAAAGGTATATATTGCGAGGCATCTTAGAATTCTTATGACTGCTTGCAGAGTACTGTTGCTACATTCCTATGTTTCTTAAAACTCAGTGTAGCCAGGCATAAGGAACAGGTTAAATTCAGATGGAAAGGATACTGATCACTGAGCTAATGACATTAGAGCAGAGAAAAAAATAAAACAGCTCAGACAGATAAAAAGGACATAACAGTGAGCACATTAAGAAATACTCTGCAGGAAAACTCTAGCCACATACTTGCACAGTACAGAGAACCGAGATGTCTCCTGATTAGGAAAAGTGGTCTCAATAATGCAGAATGGATGGGCTTCTATGTGTTGATTTAATTTAGTCCCTACAGAAAATCCCTGCAATACAACCAAGAATAATCAATACAAATAAGTGGCAAAAAAAGCACCAGGAGCAGTTCTGATAAAACTCTCCTAAATGCCCCAATTAAAGCAACCTCATCTAAACAGTACTGCGAAATGTAATATTCAAGTCATGTACTTGCTGAAATGTTGCATTTATCTGGCCTCTGGCCAGTACACTACAGATCCCTTAGACTGTCAATTTGCATTGACACAACCCATTCCCAAACCTACATATTTCTTGCATCCTTTCCAGTCACTGAAATTACTGGACAGAATCCCCAGCTGACTTAGGGTGGCCCAAGATAAACAAGAGTTTCAAAATGTCTGTGGCAAAGGAGGCCCTAACCCTGGAGAAGAAACAGGCTGCAATGTTTACCAAAAGTGCATAAGGATGACCAAGCAGCAGTTGCCGCTATATCTTCCACTAATAAATTATAGAGAAATTCACTGAATGTGGCCTGTGCTCTTTTTGAGTGTGCTTTCTGTCATGTGGCAAAGGGTCGACCTGCAACATAATAACAATAAGATATGCAATCTGACAGCAACTTCAACAAAATAGTCTTTGAAATCTACCTCTCCTGGTTGAGGCAAACTTCACAAGGAAATGCTCATATTTTCTACATGGTTTGGTGTGGTCTAAATAGAAACACAGCTTAATGTGCACATCCAGGCAATGAAGAAGGTACTCTCTGCTGCTTGAATATTTTGGAAAGAAGACATAAAAGAGGGGATTGGTAGGATGCAAAACTGCCAGAATAGAAAATCATGTAAAGGAAATAACAAAGAGCAAGAAGCTCTAGTAAAGCCTTGCTGATTCTAAAAGCAATTACTAGAAAAATGGAAATCAAAGTCTAGACCAACTTTACTAGAAGTAGCGAATATAGTAACAGAGATTAAATAACTGGAATTGGGATCTTTAGAAAAGGGAAGGAGCAAACTACACAGGAAAAAAATGGGAAATGTGGGAACAATATATGCAGAACAGGAACAAGGTTTAAGAGGCAGGATTTGAATGAGCCCTATAATGCTTAACTGACAATGACTGGATGGTTTATAAGTGATGTATAATGTCTGTAACTACAGTTGCTTCAATGGTGTCTGTGATGTAAATTGCTTGCAACTAAAGTGCATTTTGTATGTTTTTCATTTATATAAATGTAAGATTGCCTTTGTCATATGTGAAAATTTAATAAAGATGTTTGAAAGATCAAAGAGCAATAAGCTTTGAAATACTCTTAGCACAAATGATAGCCATCTGCAGTACTCTTTTACTGGACAAGAATTTTAGATAAACAGAACCTACTGGTTTGGTTAGACATTCCAGCATAAAATTCCAATGAAGGGGCAAGTTTTGTCAGAGTAGGTCTGGAATGAAGAATTCTACTGATAATTCCTTACATGCTTTGTGTGAAGCTGGAGAAACAGACTGAAAGGCATAATGAAATGAAGAAATAGCCAAATGGACCTTTATTGATGAATAACTGACCCCTTTGTTAAAGAACTCCATCAAAAAGGTCAATATACATACCAGAGAAGCTGAAGTTGGGATAAAATTATTCTTTTGGGACAAAACAAAACAACTCTTCCATTTGCCTTTGTAAATCTATCTTGTTGAAGGTTTCTGAGAAACTGTGATGAGGCTAACAGCTGAAAGAAAAAAGAAGTTATGTACTCACCATAACATTCCATCTGAGTAGGTAACTTCATTTGTCAGCAACCTATGGGGTATCAGATCCGATCCGGATCCAAGCCGGCAGCTTTCCAAGCTAGAGATACGAGCTCCAAGCTCCTCCCCTTACCCATAACACCCTGCTACCTCCCTCCAGTCCTCAGATCGAGTTTGCCCGATTATCATACAGCACCAAAACAAACCACCTGAACATCCTAACCTGATACCTACCAGGAGTGAAACAATTAATCATTCGGGAACGAACTATAGGTTAGGGGGATGGAGGGGGGGGTCGGTTGCTGACAAATGAAGTTACCTACTCAGATGGAACGTTATGGTGAGTACATAACTTCTTTACCTGAAGTAGTTAACTTCATTTGATCAGCAGCCTGTGGGACAGAGTCCCCAGCTACCAAAAAACTTGGGAGGTCCTCAAGGCAGGATATTTCGGAGTACTGCAGAGCCGAAGGCTGCCCTCCCTCTGGATATCAAATCTAGCTTATAATGTGAAATAAAAATATGAGAGGAAGCCCAAGTAGCCGCAGAACAAATATCATCCAAGGGTACCCGTGACCAAAAGGCAGCAGACGTAGCCATAGAACGGGTAGAATGAGCACGAACCCCCACGGGCTCAGGTCGCCCAGAAATTTTGTAAGTGAGTAAAATGCATTTGTTACTTTCACTGTCACCTTCGTTACTGGTTTACCCAAAGATGGCTTAGCAAAGGAAACAAAGAGCTGCTCCGACTTACGACAGGCAGCAGTTCCGTGCAAATAAAAGTGCAACTGTCTATGCACATCTAAAGAATGGAGTCTGTACTCCCCTTTGTTCTGGTAGTTAGGAAAGAAAACAGGCAGATTAATGTATTGGTTGATGCTGGTCTCGGAAGCCACTTTAGGTAAGAAGGAGAGATTAGTCCTGAGGGAAACTCTGTCTTTATGGAAGACAAGATACGGGGGTTTAGAACAAAGGGCCTGAAGTTCTGATACCCTTCTAGCCGAGGTAATAGCAATCAAGAAGGCAGTTTTCCAAGACAAATACTTTAAGTCAACCGAAGCTGCAGGTTCAAAGGGAGGACCAGTAAGAGCCTGTAGAACTAAGGTTAGATCCCGCGGAGGAACTGCATTCTTGACCGGAGGTCTTAAAAGAAAAGTGCCCTTCAAGAAAGCTTTGCAAATCTCAGAGGAAGTTAAGGGGCCAAGATTGTCTCCGATGTGGAAGTGAGAAATGGCCGCCATTTGAACCTTCACAGTTGAAAAATTGGCCCCCTGATGAAAAATGTGGGATAAGAACTCAAGTACTGCTGGAATGGGAGCCATAAAGGGGTCCAGATTCCTATGCCCAGCCCAAATAGAAAAACGTTTCCATTTACTGTTGTAGACTTTCCTGGTAGAAGGCTTATGTGCCACCACCAGAATGGATTTAACTGTGGACGAGATACCTGGAGTCCTAGCCACTAACGGAACTGGATCAACCAAGCGGAAAGCTTGAGGTCATCCAGGGTCGGGGTTTTCAGTCCCAAAGGATGAGAAATCAGATCCGGAATGGGATCTAAGATCCAGGGAGGAGCTATGAGATGAGACCGTAGGTATGGGAACCAGGTCTGACGAGGCCAGAATGGGGCTATGAGGATAACCCTGCTCCCCAACCGATGAGCTTTCTGCAAGAATTTTGTCATTAACAGGAGAGGAGGATAAGCATAAAGAAGACCGGATGGCCAAGCATGAACCTGAGAGTCTCTGGGGCTCTCCCCCGGTGAAGGGATTAGAGTGAAAAACTCGCTGCACTTTGCGTTCGAAGGCGATGTGAACAGATTGCAGCAAGGTTGATCCCATTTGAGGAAGATCTGTTTCACTACTAAGGGGTTCAGTGACCAGTCGTAAGATGAGAGGATAGTTCAACTCAGCTTGTCCGCTAAAAATTTGGACCGACCCGGAATGTACATTGCTAGCAGAAAATGGTTGGTGGATATCGCCCACTCCCAAACTCTCATGGCCTCTTTGCAAAGAGGGTAAGACCTGGTCCCCCCTGTTTGTTGATGTACCAGACCACTGACATGTTGTCCGTCTGAATTGCAATAGTCCCTCGAGGAAGAAGGGCATGGAGAGCCTGCAACGCTAGAAGCACCGCCCTCATCTCCAGAACACTGATATGCAGAACGGTCTCTGTTGGAGTCCACGTGCCTTGGGCGGTTCTGCCCATGCAATGCCCCCCCCACCCAAGGCGAGAAGCGTCCATGGTCAGCGTGGTTTGGGGTAGAGGCAGCAAAAAAGGCCGCCCTTCCCGAAGCTCTCGGGAATGAAGCCACCAAAGCAGAGATTCCCTGCAAACCCTGCTGAGGGGAATAGGGGAGAACAACGGATGTCGAAGGATGGACCACTGGACCTGCAAGGTCCATTGAAGAACACTCATATTCAAGCGGGCTAGGGGGGAAAGGTTGATGGCCGCTGCCATAGACCCAAGGACCCTCAGGACTAATTCCGCTGGTGGGGCCAGAGACTGTGGAAGGGCTAAGACATGTAGAGTTAGGTTGCGGAGTCTGTCCGACGTCAAGAAGGCCTTGGACTGAAGCTTGCCTATTCTGGCCCCTATGAAGTCCAGGATCTGAGCAGGCTGAAGGGACGATTTTTTGTAATTTATGGTGATCCCCAATAGGTGGGCCAAATGCAGGAAATAATCCCTGGCCGAGCATAGTAGATGCCTGGTGGGAGCGGCGAGGAGCCAGTCATCCAGGTAAGGGAAGATCTGTATTCCCTGAAGCCTCAGGTGGGCTGCTGCAACTGCCATGACCTTGGTGAACACCCTGGGGGCTGTGGTGAGGCCAAAAGGAAGGACCCTGAACTGATAATGACTGGCTCCCAACTGAAAGCGGAGAAACCTCCTGGATTGCCTGCCCATTAGAATGTGGTAGTAGGCATCCTTGAGGTCTATGGAGCACATCCAGTCGTACTCCTGCAGCAGGGGGAGAATAGATTGAATGGTGACCATCCAGAATTTCTCTTTGGCAATGGACAGGTTCAGTGTAGACAGGTCGAGAATTGGTCTTAGGTCCCCCATCTTTTTTTGGCACCAAAAAGAACCTGGAGTAATTGCCCGATCTGGACTGGCCTGGGGGGACGTGCTGGATGACTCTTTTTCTTAGCAGCTCTTTTATCTCTAAAGCAGCCCCCCCCCTCTGATTGGGTGGGACATCGGGGAGGCGCCCCAACTGAGGGGGAGGATTTAGGAAGGGAACAGAGTAACCTCTGGATATTATTCGGAGCACCCAGCGATCTGTTGTGATGGACTCCCAATGTGCTAGGTGTTCCGAGAAACGCCCCCCAACTGCCTCCAGAGAGGAGCAGTCGGGCAACCCCTCAGGGTTGCTGAGCGGGTCGATCGGAAAAGGGTTCCCCTCTACCTGAACTTCTTCGGCCCCCCTCTGCCTCTGGGCCATCATCCACCTTGTCCTCCCCTGCCTCTGAAGCACGAAGGGTCAGGAGCGAAACGGGATTGTTGAGATTTCCAGAACCACATCTTCTTTTGTCCTCTCTGGTTCCTGGAAAAGGACCTTTGAGGAGCAGAGAAGTGGATTCCAACGGCAGACAACGTCTTCCTGTCTTTCTCGCTCTGGAGTAGCGTATCGCGGATGGTCTTGCCAAACAGCGTAGAACTGTCAAAGGGAGCGTTCGCGAAAAATCGCAAAGACGGAGCCAGGCATGATGCCTTAAGGTGATACCTGCACCGCTGGCTCTAGCCGCCCCCTCTGTGGCATGGGAGAGAAGCCACATAGATGTGTTAGATATTGACTTTAGAGTGGCCATTCGCGCCGAGAAGGTTCGTTTGTCCTCGGCCGACATGGACTCCAGGGGTGACCCAGCATACTCTTTGATTAGATCCCGCTGAAGCCGAATCACGTGTGCCAAGTAGTTCAGCACCCTTATGGAGAAGGTGGCTGAAGCGAACATCCGCTTTCCAATGTGGTCCATCGTCCGAGACTCCTTGTCTGGAGGATGTACTGAGGAACTATCCTGTGCCAGTTCCTTCTTGGTGGCAGCCGCCACCACCATGGCATCTACAGGGGAACCTTTGCTCCATGCCATACTATCTGTCGGGGGGCTAAGGATCTTATCTGGTCTCCTGGGTATCGGCTCTACAGTGTCCGGCTCATTCCATGCCCTGGTAGTTATAAGATCTACCAGGGGTCGGCCGGAGGGGACACCCAAGAGGTAGATGGGCCTGCGTCAAATGCCTCCAGAAACACAGACTCATCCGAGGAAGGTTTTTGGGCTGACCACCCCCCCCTCTGATTCGCAACATCTCCATGATGTCTCCAAAGGAGACGCCCTCGGGGGGTGACCTGGGGGAACCTGCCTCCTCCTCCAAGTCAGTGTCTTCCGTGAGGGACTCAGGGGAGTCCAACTACCTCCTTTTACACTTTCGTTTGTGAGGAACCTCCTCAGGGGAGCTGTCCGAGGAGGGCTCACCAACCAGGTCCTGTTCCTCTAGGGAAACCATCTGGGATGTAGGTGCAGGCTGTCCCTGGGGCCGGATGATGGAAGACAGGCCCATCTGTGAGGAAATGGTGGGTGGATCCGTAGCACGAGCCGGGGGCCTCGAATCCCTCGAAAGGACCCCCTCTATGATGTTGAAGGCCGAAGGTGACCTGCTGTCTCTAGGATCCAAGAGCAGCCCCCACAGATCCGACGTGTGGATTGGCGCAGGAGCTGAAGCGATCAGACCCAAAAGAGAAGTGTGCTCTGACTGCATCAGAGCCGAAGACACACTCACCCCTTCGGATCCGAGGCTCGGCTCACGGCCCTGAGAGCTCGGATCCAAAAAAGGACCTGACAAACTCAAGGGTACAGCCGGCGTCGAAGTAGCAATTACTATCGGCGCCGACTCCCCAGCTCCAACGCTACCCGGATCCGACAGCTCCAAATCCCAATAATGGATTGGAGAAGGAGCAATGGGGGCAAAGAAAGGGGCAGAGCTCCCCCCGGAGGGGAGTAGGCAAGAGCACTTCCATCTGCATTTGGGCCTGGAGGAAGCGACGCATCATCCGGTCCATGTCTGCGTCTGAAAGGCTCCTAGTAGATCTAGAAGAAGTCGCCCAATGCTGGCCGGGAAGGCCGCCTCGACGACCTTGAGGGTGACCGGGTCTCCTCCTCTGGCTCCAGAGAGAAACGTGGAGAACGGAGCCGAGAGGGGGAAGACCCAGAGACCTTCAAGGGAGAACTGACCACGGCTGGCGCCACTGAGGGAGAGGAGGAAGAAGCAGAATCCGTGGGCAAAAGGCCTGCAAGGATTAACTTGGTCCTCCTGTCCTTCAAAGCTCGGGTGTTAAAGGCAGCATATATCTGGCAGCCTGATGATAACTGAGCCACCCCCAGGCAAATAACGCACTGAGTGTGGCCATCGGCTGGGGCCAGCTTATGGCCACACTCAGAGCATTTAGTAAATATGGCCTTAGGGCCTTCAGCCATGACAACACACAAACACACACACACACACACACACACACACACACCTTCACACACACAAATAAGGGCAAGAGAAAGACTACACTAACAGACTACTATAACAATTTAAACTAAATATACTAAGGGTGGTAAATATACACACACACACACCAATTTCTGAAGAAAAGCTAGAGCAAAAAACCCTATAAATCACTCACAAAATCACCAGGAGCTCGTCTCTCGTACTTAAAGAAACTGCAGCAAACGAGATCTGAGGACTGGAGGGAGGTAGCAAGGTGTTATGGCTAAGGGGAGGAGCTTGGAGCTCGGATCTCTAGCTTGGAAAGCTGCCGGCTTGGATCCGGATAGGGTCTGATACCCCCACAGGTTGCTGATCAAATGAAGTTAACTACTTCAGATCAAGTTTTTCCTGGCCATTTCTGGAAGTGGCAAAACCATACAGTTAGATGAAGGTAGTGTATGTCTGGGAGAGGTTGAATGGGAAAGTGCATTTGCAGAGATGAGTTGAGCGGTAGATGAATCTTGAGATAAGGCCACAGAAAGGGGAACCATACCTGGAGAGGCCAGAATGGGGGTATGAGAATGATTCGTGCTTTGCACTCTTTAGTTTTCTGAAGGAGTCTGGGTATTAAATAGAGAGAGGGAAGCATTCAGGTGACCCAGGTGCCAACTGTGAGAGAGTGAGTCTCTAAGGGACTGTCCCATTTGATAGACTAAGTTGAAGAAATGTGGACATGGTGCTGTAAGGTGAAGCAAAAAAGAACACAATAAGGATTTTCCCATCACTGAAAAATGCTGAAAACAACCTTGTTGTTGAGAGACCATTCATGTGGAATAAAAATGTCTCTGCTCAATTTGTCCATTACTATGTTGAATGACACAATGCATTGACGCAACTCATTCCCATACCCTCGTCATCTGCTATCACGTTGAATGACACATTGCATTGACACAACCCATTCCCATACCCTCGTCACCTGCTATCACGTTGAATGACACATTGAATTGACAACCCATTCCCATACCCTCGTTGTCCGCTATCACACTGCTATGTTGAATGACACAATGCAATGACACAACCCATTCCCATACCCTTGTCACCTGCTATCACGTTGAATGACACATTGCATTGACAACCCATTCCCATACCCTCGTTGTCCACTATCACACTGCTATGTTGAATGACACAATGCAATGACACAACCCATTCCCATACCCTCGTCACCTGCTATCACGTTGAATGACACATTGCATTGACAACCCATTCCCATACCCTCGTTGTCCGCTATCACACTGCTATGTTGAATGACACAATGCAATGACACAACCCATTCCCATACCCTCGTCACCTGCTATCACGTTGAATGACACATTGCATTGACAACCCATTCCCATACCCTCGTTGTCCGCTATCACACTGCTATGTTGAATGACACAATGCAATGACACAACCCATTCCCATACCCTCGTCATCTGCTATCACATTGAATGACACATTGCATTGATACAACTCATTCCCATACCCTCGTTGTCCACTATCACACTGCTATGTTAAATGACACATTGCATTGACACAACTCATTCCCATACCCTCATCTCTTCTCTGAGCAAGGGATAGGAAAGAGTTCCTCCTTTCTTGTTTATGTACCATACCACTGCTAGGTTGACCCATACTATGTATACTGCATTGCAGCAAGTTCTGAAATGTCTGCAATGCTTGGAAGACTGTCCCCATCTTGAGAATAATGATATGTTCCCTGGACTGTCCTGTCTTGACAATGCCCTCTCACCACTGAATGGATGTATCCATGGTTAATATGGCATTTGGCTGTGGTATTACAAAGGGTCCTCCTAATGAAAGATTTTGTGGTTCTGTCCACCACTATAAATTCCTGCTGCAAGCTCTTGATATTCTGATCTTGTGATCCTATAGGTTGTGAAACCTGATCCCATTAATGCCAAAGGGTCTATTGCAATATTCACATGTTGAGGAGGGTATGAGGTACCATTTGAAATGAAGATGCTATGAGCTCTAACATCTTGAGCATTGTGGCAGCAGAGGATCAGCTTTTTTGCAACAGATTTGTGACTACTCAGATAACAGACTAGATCCTCTCTTGGGGTAACCTTGATAGTTGAGTGAGAGTGTCCAAATGGCACTCTATGAAAAAAGAAAATTTGAGGCTGAGATTTAGCCACACACATCTCAACCATGATGACCCAGAATGACAGATACATACAGATATGGAACAAATACTATCTTGCTAAGAAGAGAAGTTGTTGTAGGTAGAGACTGACTAGGAGCCAACAACTGTCTAACAGGAAATTCTGTACTCCCAAAAGATACATATGAGCTGAGCTGGGGGCCAGTAACATGCAAGGACTCAGGAGCTATGAGCCTATCAAAGGTCAATGCCAATGCCTAATACTAACTAGTTCTAGTTCCCCAAGTGGAGGAATCTTCTTTCCTTCATCATTTCACTATCTTTATATCACCAAGATCAAGAAAAGATCCCACAGGTACATCCCTACAGCTAGAACACATGGACTCCTTAACAAAATTGTTTATGTGACTTAAGTCAACAATCAGCCTGAGGGCCTTTGTCTTTTTAGGAACTAAAAAGGGCCAGGAGTAAAAATCCTCCCTGGCCTGATGGAACCTCCTGGATGTTTTTTTTTCTAAAGAAACCGTCAACCTCCTTTAAGACTGCTTCCCTTTATTGGGTGGAACAGCTGGGCAATGGCAGACAGCTTTCTGGACACTTCACTTAAAATAAAGGGATATATAAACATCTGGGATATGTCTGACTACCTCCAGAGTGCGACAGTCGGACAGCCATACAGGATTCAAAGTGGTGAAATCCTCAAAAGGATCCCACTGAACCAATGGAAGTCTCCCCTGCCCTTGGACCCCCTGCTTTGCTGTTGTCTATGCTGGAGCTGTTGGGATTTCTGAAACCATAAATTCTTAGCCCCTTTTTGGTTCCAATGGATTATTATTTGAGGGATTACAATTTTAACCCTAACAGCTGTGAGCTTTTTTCCTCCTGATAACAGTACAACAGCTCCTCTTTAACCTGTTACACTAACAAGGTGGAACCACCAAAGAAGACATTGGCATCCACTACCTTAAAGTGGTCTGTGAAATCCATAAGGCAGTGCTACCCTAGCTGCTCAATCAATGGCAATGTGGATTTGATGCATGTCTAGTAATACTTTGTTAACCATGGTCAGCGCTTGGGATTCTAACTGCAACTGCAGTTCACCAGTTGGCAGATGTTTTTTTTCTGCTATATGTCTGACATTTAACTATGTGCACCATGTAGTTTAGGATTTTAAGAGAGAACATACTTGACACAATCTGTTTCCCAAGCCTATCCATTATCATGGACTCTTTTTTTGTGGATAAATGTCTTGAGCATCCTCTGGGTTATCTGTCTTTGAGCCCACATTCACCACTACTGAGTCCATAACAGGTCCCTTACTCCAAAGTTGTCTGTCTTGAAGATACACAGCACTCCGTTTTTTTTTTCTTTTTTTGGGTGGGGGGTTTTCCTTTCCAAGCCTTGCAGCAAAACACATCTACCAATTTGTCTGGTAGGGCCACTATCCAAGCCACAGCAGTTGATGACTTGTAGGCCTTCTGTAAGATCTCTTCATCTGGGGATGTGAAGTAATTGCACCAGGGTCTCCTCTGTCTCATAATTTCCAAGATGTTGTTAAAGGATGAGTCCTCTGGAGAGATTTGAGGGGAAATCTCCCCTTCATTGAGATGTGTATCTAAGGATGGGGAATCAGAAGGGAAGTCAAGGTACTTTCATGTTACATTTCCTCTTCTTCTGGGGGGGGGATAGGAGAAGAGTCACAAGAACTCTCCTGGGAAGAGGGTACCCTGGATTATGACAGTCTAGACCTACAAACCTCCCTGTTATAAGAGATACAGGATGATGAACAGTAATAGGACCTAACTTCAGAGGTATCTTAGGGTGGAATCACAAACCCTCGTACTAGTCCTTACATAGATATTTGTTCACTTCTCTTCTGCGCCATCAAACCCACCATGATACACAAAGTTTGAATCAGATCAACAATGACACAGATAAGCCAACACCATCTCCAATGGTCAGCACTACAGACTCTGATGTCAAAGCTTTAACAGGAACCTTCAGCACAGAGATTTTAAATGTTGAGAACTCTCTGACGCTGAGAACAGTAGCAAGAAAGTTGAAACTGAGATTGACATTGAAACTGCACAAATGCCAAGTATCTGGCACCTAGTGACACTTGGCATAAACATGACCAGAGCAGAGGAAATCACCAGTGCAGAGGGCACTGGCATGGAAGAATCAGTATCAGTCCATACCATAGGAGCCAGTTCCAACACTGCTGGTACTAAGACAGGACCCAGAGATGGAATGCATTCCAGGGCTAGACAAGAAACTTCATGGACCGCTGTGGGTAATGTGATTAAGAGGGCACCATACCAAGGCTGTGTCTTGACAACGTCTGACACCATCTGCTACCAGTCTAATGGTATATGGCTTCAGAAGGACCTGTATGAACAGAAAGAAGATACTGAGGATGGCCTGGAAACCATCAATCTAAATAATTTCTGCACAAACAAAAAGCTGCCTTCCTCCTCCTTGATGGTACCAGTAGATTCAAGACAAGAAGGATATGATGATTTGGCTGGACTGAATGCCAAAAAAGTTTCATGCATAGGAAAGGGTGAAGTAACCCTGAGGGGGGATCTCCAGAACAAGAAAATCATTCTCCTCCACCCATCTTTTCTCCTTCATTTTCTCTGGTCTAGGAGCTCTGGGGGGCACCTTAACCTGACCCTGTGAAATGGAGAGCTCAGACAGTCCTGTGCAGGCATGCAGAAGATCTTTCATGTCTAGTTTGTTTTTCCTATCTGCAAGAGTACAGGAACTAAAGTTTTGACAAACAGAGTAGTTGCTAACCAAGTGAGAAACTCCCAAGACTAACAATACACAACTCTTGTAGGGACTGTGGGGAGATCTTATGCTTGTACCTCCTGCATTTCCTAAAACCTGGTTTTGTCCCTTTTCCATAGTGAATGTACATTAGCCTTGTCAGGCCCACACTATCCCAGCTATAATCATAGTAAACTACAAGCCAATACAGACAAACACCTGCAAGGCCTACATTATCCTAATGTTTGCCTATAGAAGAAAATTATTATCACTGATCTACCCATGACAGAATCGGAACAGGAAGAAGGATTTAAGTAAGTCCTATTAGTTTCATGAAAGTTGGGGGGGGGATAAGAGTGAGGATATTAAGAACTAATGACAGAGAGAGAGAGTGAGAAGGAGGTTAAAAGGTTAGAAAACATTAAAGAACCAATGTTGGTCCTTCATTAACTGTCGCAAGATAGAAAAAAACACTTATCTGTGAGCAAAACACAGTAAAATTATTCCCTGTAATGGCTCCAGCAGCTTGAGCCATTCCCTGTAATGGCTCAAGCTGCTGGAGATATTGTTTTTGCTTAATGGTGTCAATGAGATCTGGAAAGTGTACATGGAGCAAGTACTTATGTGTAGGGGAAACAGTTCAAGTCTTTCAGGAGTTTGTTGTTGGGTAAAGGCACCAGAGGCAACCAGTTCAGTAGTTCCAGTGTCCAGACAGGACCTGAGGAATCACATGAATCCTACAGAAATAGAGAACTGAAACTGAACTACTTTAAGTAGTTGAGCAATAATCATGCTTGGGTGTGAAAAGGCTGGTTTTCACCTACAGTCAGAATGGCTTACACTAGAAAAGTTAAGTATCACTGAAGTGACAATTTCTTCTTTATCCTCTCATGCCTGCTAACCAGGTTCACTCCCCTATTATGCTAAGACTGGTCATTCTATTGAATAAGGGATATATCCAGTAGCTAATGGGAGTGATAGTCAGTTGGAAAAGCCATCATTCAGGCAACCTTAATGGTTACTTGTGCCCTCTCTGATATCCTGACAACTCATGCCACTTCTATTAAGTTCTAAACCTTCCTCTGCTGGAGATGTGCACACCCACATCACTGCAGGGACTGTGCACTTTTCTATCATGTGCATGCATGCATGCAAGCATCTATGCATAGACGTGCAGGGGCTACGATCAGTGGATTGGGTAACCACAGTGCACATCCTTACTAGAACTGGCACCTCTGCTTACATCCTCTGGGCCTCTCCCATAGCACTGGAGTGGCAGCAGATTAGAACAGTTACCACCACAGCCTCCTCCTCAGGACACGTGAGCCACAGCCACTCATTTTCCAACCTCCCCTGCTAAGTTCTTCCAGCATTCAACTAAACAAACTCGAGTCATCTGGGCCATAGTCTAGGCTTTATCGCTTCTTGCCAGAGAGTGGGCGAAGTATCACTGGAGTGATTAATACTGATTTGCCCACAATGCAAGTACTATACAAGGAAGTTATTTAGAAAAATGTTGTAGTTTTGTTTTTAAATAAATCCTTGTATAACTCGTTCAATTTTTAGCAGTGTTTTGTCAAAGATCCTGAGGAGCTACTGGAATGTGTGCGCACACAACGCTGTCAGTATCACATCATTTTTCGTTACAGGAGTGCAGTTTTCTCAACTATCTTAACTACATCACTACGTCAGCTGCACATGCCATTTTATGTCAGTGAAAATACGGTATGTGTTTGCCTGAGGGAGAAGGGAATGTTGGTAACTAAGAAACAGGTAAAGAATTTTAGTTTACAAATTTGCCTCTAAATATGTAGTGATGTGAAATCTGTAGCAGCCTAATGAAGAACGGATTTCATTCAGGTTACAATATTGTGAACTTTTAGTCACTCCTTCCTCCTGGAAATGCTTTGTTGTAAAACAGCATAGTTATTTCCTCAGCATATTGGAGAAATTATCCTTTTTTCCCAATTAGTATATCCCAAACCCCATTAGACAACTAATCATCTTTAAATATCTATGTTTGTTTAACCATGCATGGAAATAAGATGAGTAAAAGCATTCAAAAATTCACTGCCACTAGCAAAGAAAGTACGACTGTGTAAGCTGAACTTACAGTAACAGTAGATGCTTAAATGACTACTGTCACAGAAGCCTTAGGTTTATAGGTAATATCCTGTCAAGGATATAACAGCCTGCCAGTTTCCAAAGGTTCAGGGCATCTTCTTTGCACCCCAAATGTCAAGCAGCTTGAGCTGAGCTAACTAAAAGACAAGCTTGGGTGCAAAGTCATAGAGATTTACTGCCAGCAGACAGTAAGAGGCTGAACCCTGAAAGGACAACGCTACGAATAACAAAAAAATAAATGTCCACATCCTGGCATAAAAAAATGCACCAAAAAAACATGGGGGTGGATGGAGGGAGCAGCTACTGCACCAGTGCTTATTCCATCATCTACTGCTATGGTAAGTTCAGCTTATATGTTCTTCATATTGTACACTGCTGCAAAAGCCTTAGCTATATGGATAGATTGCCACAGCTAACTATATTTGGGAGGTGGAAGGAGAAAGTTCCAGGAGACCCTGGAAAACGGTCATTGCAAAATACGATTCTTTATTTATTTAGGTTCATAGGTTCATACTAGGCTATCTGCCCTAGGGCATTTATAAGCCTAGCCAGAGTGTGTTTGGCTTTCGCCACCCATTTTAAATTAATTTTGCTATGCCCTTTTTCGAGGTTAGTATACTGTGCCTCTGTCTAACAGTGACACAGAAGTGATACCCGGGGTAAACCTACGATCTCACATCCACTCATCAAGATTCCTCTTGAAGAGAGTCAATGAGGGACTCTGCCTAACCTGGACTGGGATTTTAGTCCAGAGAGCCTCTGGGTTATGAATCTGTCCCTCCAGCATGTCCTATTTATTTCAGTGCTGAGGTTCAAGTCTCTCGTGTGCGTAGCTCGATGGGATTTGGATTTTCTGAGGTGCAGCACGTCCATTAATTCCGGGTTGGACATGGCTTTATACGTCAGGCACAGATCGCCTCTGAGCAGGCGGTATGCCACTGAGTAGAGCTGGAGTTTCTTTAACCGGGCAGCATATGGCATCTGTTTGAGCCCTTTGATCCTCTTGGTGAGGTACTTTTGGGGTCTTTCCAGTTGCTGCAGGTGTCTGGTAAGGTACATCCCAAAGGGGGCATTGTACTCAATTATGGGCCTGATGAGGGATGAGTAAAGAGGCACGATGACCTCCCCTGATCTAGATGTGAATCCCTTCATGATTAGGTGGGCTATATAAAATGTTTTTCTAACCACTTTGGCCACGTGGTTGTCAAATGAGGGATTGTTATCAACTTGGGCCCTCAGGTCCCTAACTACTTCTTCTGTACTTAATGGATTACCACCTATGTGGTAATTTGTGGGCACTTTGTTTTTGCCAAAGGGGATGATTATACACTTTTTGGCGTTTAGCTTGAGGCCATGGCTCTGGCACCAGTTGTCTATTTCTATGAGGCCCTTTTGGAGGATGCTTGTGTAGGCAGGAGTGTCGATTATGGCGCCCAGTTTGCAGTCATCCGCAAACTTGGTCAGCCACAGTCCTTCTGTGTTGGCCTGTACCTCCGAGAAATATATACTGAACAAGAGAGGTCCCAGGACTGAGCCTTGTGGGACGCCACTTGTAACTGGTTTGGAGTCTGACATGGCTCCAGCAATTCTAACCATGTGGGTTCTGTCCTTGAGCCAATTTGCAACCCATCTAGTGACATAGGGGTTTATATTTAAGCTGGTGAGCTTATCTATAATGCCCGAGTAGGGTATTGTATCAAAGGCTTCTGCGAGGTCCAGGTAGGCTGTGTGGACCACCTTCCCCTTGTCAATGGCCTTGGTGACTGTTTCAAAGAAATCAACCAGGTTTAAGAGGCAGAATCTGCTCTTAACAAAGCCGAACTGGGTAGGATCCAGTGTCTGTAGGTCCCCAATATCTTTATTTATGAGGTACATGATGATCCTTTCCATAGCTTTGCAGACCAAGCTAGTCAGGCTTATGGGGCGATTGTTTCCAGGATCCGATGAGGCACCACCTTTGTGGAGAGGGACCACTGTTGCTGTACGCCACTCTTTGGGTACATATCCTGTAGTAAGGCTGAGATTGAACAGCAGTTTTATGTTTGGGTTTAGCTCTTCTTGGAGTTCATGTAGGACGCAGCCCGGGACACCGTCTGGTTCCATTGATGCTGTGTTTTTTGCTTTGGAGAGGGCAGCTCTTACTTGAGCATCTGAGATGTCAGGGGGGCAGCACTCTGCTGGGATAGATATTTGCCCTTTTGGTGGGGAGGGGGAGTTTGTGCTGAACCTGTCAGCTAGGATGTTGGCAATGTCTGTGGGTTTGGTGTATTTTTTGTCATTTTGGACTAATTCTGAGCATATCTGGGAATTCCCACCCAGGTTCCTAACATAACTAAAGAAAGCATTGTGATTACCCTTAGTGTCCTGTGCAGTTTTTCTCTCGAAGCTGGCCTTAGACGATTTTATGAGTGCCCGTAGTTTTTAGCTAATACTGATCAGAGATGCCTTCCCTTTTTGGGATTTTGCTCTATCATGTAGTAGCTTCCTCCTTCTATTGTATAGTTTGTTTATGGCTGGGGTCCACCAGACAGGACGTCTGCCTTTGGAGGATTGGGACTTGGATTTATTTGGGATTGCATGATCCATGCATTCCTGAAGGTGTTCATAGAATGCATTTATAAAGGATTCTGCGGTCTGGGCCGTATTTTCCACAGGCCTGGAGGCTTTGAAGGATTCCACCTCGGTTTTGAGGAGTGTGAAATTTGCTTTAGAGAAGTTTTTCACTGTGGTTTTCAGGGCAGGGGGTGGAGTTGGGATGTGAATATCCAGTGAGATTAGTTTATGGTCTGATTTTTACCAATGAGGGATACACTTCTGGTCTGGAGCATAGAGTCCCCATGTTGGTGATGATCAAATCCAGTATGTTTTCCCCTCTTGTGGGAGTGGTAACAAGTTGTTCCATAGCATTTGAGTTTATAAATTCTAGGAACCTTTGGGCTAGGGTGTTGGAGCTAGAGTAATGCTCCCAGTCTATGTTTGGGTAGTTGAAGTCACTCAATATAATGGTGTTTGGAGAGACCTTCATATTTTCCAGTGTTCTTAGGAAGGCCGAGTGGGGTTACTGGGTTTGGGAGGGTGGTCTGTAGCAGGCTATAAACTGGAAGGCAGTTTTACCCACTGTTAGTTGCACATGGATAGTCTCTGATGCTTCGTGCTGTGCCACCAACCTGGAGGTGTGGGTATCTTTGACGAATATTGATACTCCCCCTCCTTTTGTGGTTTGGTCCAAGTTTTGGGACCGAAAAGCATGGTATGAGGTATAACCTGGTAGTGCTGGGGTGCTCTCGGGAGCCTTGAACTAGGTTTCTGTTACTGCACAGATGTCGATGTTCTCCATGCTAAGAAGAGTTTTGAGTGCGTGCATCTTGAGGTTTAGACTTCTGGCGTTGAGTAGCATTACTCTTAGTTTCTTATCCCTTGTGATACCTATGGAGGTGGGTTTGTCTTTTGAGCCTTGCCTAAAAAAGGCACTATGGGGGTAGCAAGAGCCTTTGCCAATATCCGACAGCCCAGGGGTGACAGGTGCAAGCCGTCCCTAAAGAAGCATCGTGGCTTGTCGAGCATGTCATCCCAGGCTGACAGGCATTGGATCCCCTTTGAATGACACCAATACTTAAGTCAATTGTTGAAATTGTTCATCTTGTCTTCATATTGTGGCATCATTCTTGGTGAGGGTAAGATGCTACTCAAGGTCAGGGTCATACCGGCCTGGGCTACATGCTCAGAGAGCTCCTCTATGTCTCTTTTCATGTAGTCCAGGGAGGTACGTCTCAGGTCATTCACACCAGCATGGACAATGACTGAGTCATATTTGTACTTGCCTTGGAGTGACCTGAGTGCTTGTGTTATGTAGCGGATACTAGCGCCGACAGGCAGCTCACCGTGACCTTCTCCTTGTTCAGCCTGGTGAGCGGGATGTCAGTGTGCCTGACGATAGAGTCTATTACAAGTGTATCAGGTGTGTTGTTTAGCCTTAAGGGCTGTGACTGTTCTGCACACTGGCTTTGTGAGCTATGTATTGCACGTGTTTTGTTTTGGGGTAGCGGTTGCTTGGGTGTCTGCTTTGGAGGTCTCTGCTGCTTAGGCAGATTTTTATTTAGAGCCTCCGAGTATGTTTTTGTGTGTTTATGTGTTTGGTTTGCTGTCGTGGTAGGTCTATGTGAGACTGGAATTGTAGTGAGTGTGGTTTCCTTCTCCTCCTGACTGGTTTCGCCAGTACTGAGTTGAGAGAGCTTAGTCTCCAGTATGGCTATATGGTTGCATCTCTCACATGTGTTGGAATTTGTTGGGAAAAGGAGAGGGTTGTCTGTGTACATGAGGCAGTTGTAACATTGCCTCAAGATTCCCAGATTCACCAGATGGACTGGAGAGGAGATTGACAACTGACCTTTGGACATGCTAGAATAGTATTGGGAATTCCTTTATAATTGAAAAAAAAGGGCTAATGGGGAACAAGGTACTAAAGGGGAGTTTGTGAGGGTGTAGTGCTTTTAATTTTTTAGTGCTGACTTATATAATTGCTTTAGTGAGCAAGTGCCAGGTGGCTTAAATGCAATGTGTTACAGGTAACTTAAATGCAAAAATGACAAACAGTAAGTTTCTTTCAAGTGAAACAAGGAAATAAGTACAGTAAGCAATGCAGATATCACTAGGGATCCACAGAAGCACTGAAAAGCCGCGTTTTAGGTGGAATTAGTGTTTCAGGGAAATAACAAGCAAACAAACAACAAGCATACAAACAAAGCTAGATTCAGCAGGCCTGGATCTAGTCTATGCTACAGCAAACAAGGTGTACCAGTTTCAGTAAGAAACAGTTGAAATATGCAGGCACTATAAGCCTTTAACCAGAAATTCCCCGCTCAGAAGGGCAGAGTCCAGCCTCTCCTCCCACAAGAGTGCAGACCACGAACCTTCTTAATGTAAAATAACTGGCCTGAAGCCCAAGTGCTTAAACCAGAACTAATACACATTTGTTTACCGGTAATGTCCAACTGGGTCATGAGGTACCCATTTTCAGCAGAGACCCAGGGAGAAAAGCTCCAGATACATATGGTTAACAGAATGAAAAACTAGACAGACAGACATAAAGTCATAACATTCAAACACAAATATGAAAACACATTAGTTTGTCAGAATGAAAACTTAAGCATAATAACGTCATAACATTCAAGCACAAGATTTGGAAAACTACACAGTTTGTCAGAATAAAAACTCAACAGACAAAGTCATAGTGTTCAAGCATATATTACATGGAAAGCCTGATAAAAGGAAGATATAGCATTATTTACATAACAGATGGTTATCATAATTATTAATATTCTAAAGGTCATGAAATATGATAGATTATAATGGTGAAGGCATAGGATAGTACAAATAGAGAAGGGTAGTATACAGAGGACAGTAGGAACAGATGTGGAAAAGGTATGAGTGTAACCTCAGGGGAGTATGTCTAGAGGAAGGGAAGGTAGGGTAAGTTAGTAGTAGGGATAGAGGAAGAGTAGTGGTAGAAAAAGGTATAAGAGTACCTCAGCCTGGGCTCATACAGCAGCAAATTTGAGCATTGTTGAAGTATTCTATTATAGAAGCTTTGAAGGACTGAAGGTTAGTAGCAGTTTTGATAGTTAAAGGAAGGGAGGTCCATAGTTTTGCCACTGAGTAGGAGTAAAGGCTTAGGCCTGGGGTTTTGTTAGGTTTATAAGTTGTGAGGAGGTGTTTGTCTTCAGATCTGAGATGCTTATTTCAGATATAAAATTGATTGATGGGCTAAGAGCAGGACAAGCTAGTGGGTTGTGAATGATTTTGTATACCGTTACTGTAGTAAGTTGTACTTATTTGGAGGTAGAGGGGGAGTTCAAGGTAACACAGGGCTTTACAGTGATGAGTTAGAGGGGGTTGCATTTATGGCAAATTTGGCAATTCTGTTAATAGCAGCTTTCTAGTTTTTTTCTTAGGGAAGTCTGTAAGTTAGTTAGAATTGGGGCCTCATATAATAGTGAGGGCAAGAGGTCAGTTTTGGAAAAGGTAATTTTTGGTAGTTGCTGTGAGGAAGTTTTTATTCCTGTATATAGCATGCCTTGTTTTTTTTTTTTATACTGTTTTATTTGTGTAGGTCAAACTTGAGATTATCATCAGTTGTGACAACTAGTAGATTGGTATGCTGAACCAATTCAGTTTCAGTACTGTTGGCTGTAAAGATCTTGAAGTTTGTTCTGTTGGAGCTATGGGGTTTGTGGGTGAAGAGGAGGAGCTTTGTTTTTTGGGGGGGGTTCAGTACGAGTTCAGCATTGGAGAGCCATTTCTATGGAAGAGAAAGCTTGTTGTGTTATGTGTTGCAGGTGAGTTAATTTGTCTACTATGCAGATGATAGTGAAGTCATTTGCATACTGGATTAGAGTGATTTTGCAGGAGCAACATATGTAAGTGATTGATGAAAACATTAAATACTAATGGGCCAGGGATGGATCCTTGAGGTACATCTGAGGGAGTGAAATGATATGGGGAGATAGAGCCCTGTCATTTTACTGCTTGCTGCCTGTCAGCTAGGTAGCTAGAAAACCACTGAAGTGAGGAGGAGGAGGACAGACCAATGCTGGAAGGTTCTTTAAGAAGTTGGGGTGAGATACCCTGTCAAATGCTTTTGACAAATCTAGAAATACTGCAGATACTAGCTTGCCAGTGTTATGGGTTTTGTTGAAAGCTAATAAGGCTGTTGAGGTACTGTATGCAGGTCTAAAGCCATGTTGAGTATGGGAAACTAAGTTGTTGTGTGCAAGATGGTGAGAAGTTGTAGGTGTATACATTTTTCTAGAATCTTGGAGAGGGGGACCAGATTGCAATAGGACAAAAGTTTGTGATGTCAGTGGAGTTGCCTCCCTTATGCAAAGGGATAATGTGTGATCTTTTCCACAGGTTAGGGACATGTGATTCAGCTATGGATCTATTAATTAAGATGCTAACAGGGAATGCTATTGCCTCTGTGGCAAGCTTTAGGTATTCTGGTGGGAGGTTGATCAAGGTTTCAGTTTTTGTAGTAGTTTTTTTTTTTTATTTGAGATAAAGGGATGGGCTGAAAAGTAAGGTGGGGATGGTTTGTTTTTGGTTATAAGTGAGGGGTTGGTTGTGTGTGTGTAATGTGTAGGGTTTGCAGAGGTTATTATTGTGGATATTAGTAGAAGTAGTGAATTGGGGTGGATGAGTTGGGTTTACTTTTTGGTTGGATATGGACTCTAAAGTATGTGTTGAATTTGGTGGCTGTTTGAGGAAGTGGTATATTGGGATATGGACTGGGATTACTTTTATTTCCTGGGTTGAGTAGTGACATTAGAGAGGACCAGAATTTCTTACGGTTGCTTTTGTGATTATCTTGAATGTAGGAACGTTATAATTTTTTTATCATGCAATGTTTGTCTTTTTGTTGATTGCGGAGTTGTCTGTATAACTGAAGATTTATGTAATTTTTATTTTTTAGCTAGGCAGTCCATGCTTTATCCCAGTCTTTCATTTGAATTTTACATGATTTGGTTAGCCATGGGGCATTGGTTATTTTATTTTTATTCTTTTTGTTTGCTGAGGGCCTAGGGAGTTAAGAATGCTTGGGAAGGTGCTGCATCATTAAGGGGAATTCTTTTTAGGATGGACCAGTCTATAGCTTTTAGAAATTCATTAAATACCTCTTTTCTGAATTTGTGTAGGTTGTGTATAGCTTTGATCTTGTGTTGCTTTGTGAGTTGGGTGATAGTCCTGTAAGTATAGGCTGGTAGGTGGTCACTTAATGGGGAGTGTGCCTGAGGATGTAAAGTTAGAAAGGTTCAAGACTAGTGCCCAGTCAAGGGTGGAGTGTTGGATGTTATTCTTGCTATATCTGGTAGGAGTATTTATAAGTTGAGTAAAGCCACAGAAGTTTATACTGTTTGTTGGGTGGTATGAGGTTAGTACCTGGCATGTTAACATCCCCTAAGATAATAGTTTCATTCGGTATTGTTTCAGATATCCAGGCTAGAATATTTTCTAGAAAGGGAATGTTTTTCCCAGGAGGGATGTATAAAACACCTATACAGATGTTCTTAGATGGGTTAAGTTTTAGAAATGTTATAAGGATTTCAACTGTGCAGAATTTTGGTATAGTATTTGAGTATGGGGAAATTATCAAGTTGTTAGGGAAAATTAGGGCTACTCCACCACCTTTTTTATGTGCTCTGTCTACTCTGATAATGTGTAACCAAGGGGAAGAATTTCAGTATCTTTTACTTCTGGTTTTTGCCAAGTCTCTGTAATAGCAAGGATATCTGGGTTAGAGTGTTTTAACCAGGCATGAAAGTGTCAGTTTATTGTACATGCTCCTGATATTAAGAATAATAAGCTTTCGTTTTTCTGCCTGTGTAGTAGGAATGGGACCTGGGTTGGGCTGTGAAAGAATGTCTAGTTGTTTTAAGAGTTTTAAGTAATTTGGGTATTTGTATTAGTTTTAGGTTGCAGTGGTTAGTATTGAGGACTTTAGGGTGGGAATAGAAGAAGATCGGTACAGAGATCAGTGTTGGGGTAGTGTTCTCCTGTCCTCAGGTCAATTTATAACTGAGAGCAATCACTTTATAGCCACAGCAAAGCAATTAACAGAGATGCAAGTAAAACAGATTTTCTGTCACTTCCTGGGACTAAATACCTGTCATATGCAGTATAGTTTACAGATCAAGCAAAAGGAGACAGTGGCCAACTTAGTAAGGGTCCTATTATTTCACACAGCAGTTAAGTATTTAACTGATTAAAGTTAATACACAGCAAAGATCTTCATGACAAATATGCTTACATGAAACAATGAAAAAAGTCTCAGTAAACTTGTACATGTAGGGCTTTATCGGGGTCAGATGTATTGACCACAGGCTATAAAAATTATCTACACATAGAGAAGGAATCCAGCTGATAGTGCTTTGAAAAAGTATGTACACAGGACCAAGTAGCAGTCACTAGAATACTTCTAGAAATCAACCCTTTCTAAAAAAGCCATAGAAAAAGGCAAGGTGCTTGTACAGTAGGCCTTGACCCTACCTGGAATAGATCTGTCATGGTGAGTATAACTAAAAGTAATAGCCTTAGACAACCATTTAGAAATAGTCTGTTTTGACACAGGTTTGTCTCTTTTTTACTTTTGCAAAAATGAACAATAGATCCAATGATCTGAAATATTTAGTCCTATCAAGACAGTAACTGAGTTGTCTGTGGACTTCCAAGGTATGGAGCATCCTTTCACCATCATTTTTAGTTTCAGGAAAGAAAATTGGGAGATGGATAGTTTAGCTTAAAGTAAACTCAGATATGACTTTAGGCATAAAAGAAGAATTAATTCTCAGAGAAACCCTGTCCTTGTGGAAAATAAGGTAGGGTTGGCTCACCATAAGAGCTTGCAACTCAGATACCCTCTTTGCAGAGGTCAGATCAATCAGTAAAACTGTTTTCCATGTTAAGAAGCACAAGTCAGTCAGAGAACTGGTTCAAATGTAGCAAGTGCTAGTTTTTTCTAACACAAAATTAAAATCCCATTGAGGGGCCATCGGTTTACTTGGAGGCCTCTTAAGCAAAACCCTTTCAAGAACAATTTGACATGCAACTGCCATGAAAGAGGCGAATCCATGAGCAGACGTGCTGAAATGGCCAATAGATAAACCTTGATGGAGGAGTAAGAAAATCCAATAAGATAGTATTTCACACAAATACTGTAAAATGGAGAACAACTAGCAATGAATGGCTGCTGGTCATGTTGCTGGCACCAACTAAAAAAGTTTTTCCATTTGCTAACATATGGTTTTCCAGTAGTAGGCTTTCTTGCCTCCATTAGTGCCTGCTGCACTCCTCCTAAAACAGATGCCTAAAGGGAATTAAGGCCCTATCATCCAGGCAGTCAGTTAAGGATGACTGATGTCAGGTTGTATTAAATACCCCTGTTTTTGTGTGAGTAGATCCATTCTGCGAGGAAGCTTGTGGTAAGTGCCAATTTTGTCATTTCCAAAAGAAGGGAGAACCATGGCTGCCTGGGCCAGAAGGGAGTCACCACAATGATCTTGGAAAATTCCTTCTGAAGTACCCTGGACATTCATGGAAAGGCATACAGGAACATTCTTGTCCAAAGAAAAGAAAGATATCTGTCTTCCAGGCCTTCTTCCATGCAGTCTGGAACACAATTTTGCCAGTTGATTGCTCAGACAGGAGGCTAAGAGAGCTAAGAAAAAAAGAGGTTATCACCTACCTGTACTCTTACCTCGTCAGGCCAATAACAGAGTACAATGCTCCCTTTGGTATGTTCCCTTCCAAACACCTGCAGCAACTGGAGACCACAAAGGTTCCTTACAAAGAAAATTTAGGGTCTTCAAAATCTGTGTTATGCGGGCAGAATTAAATTATTGTTACTTTACTCTGTGTTGCACAGACTGCTCAGAGGCGACCTGTACCTTGCATACAGATCAATCTCTGTCCCACCTTCAATGGAAATGATGCACATTCGCAAGTCAAACGACACATGGGTCACTCGAACAAAGGGCCTTAACCTGGTATGTGACATCAACAAAACTTGCTGGAGAGACAGGTCTGTCTCATAGAGGCTGTCCCACATTTAGAACAAGCTCCCTATTCATGTTAAATAAAGCCCCTCGTTGGCTCTATTTAAGCATAATTTGGATGACTGGATGGGTTACTGGAACTTCAACCCAGGGGCTCCACTGGTGCCCCTCTTGGACAGGGGCAATCGGTGCAGATGTTAGTATCTGTTTGAACCAAATACCCTTGGGAACACGGGTTGAACTTGGCTAGGCTTGTAAGGGCCCTGGGGCCATTAGCCTAGTAACCTCCTATGCTCCTATGACAAACCTCAACACTGGGATCTGAAAAGATAAAAGGTTTAGAAGTTGGGACCAAAGAAATTTCAGATACCATTGTATCTTTCTGATGTAGAGTCTTGTCAAAGGTATCATGAGAATCATAGATGCCATGAGACCCAACATACTGAGATAATCCCTTGCAATGACCAATGTCTGATTCGAAAACCTTAGAAAGGGATTTAAATAAAGATCTATTTTTTTTCTTGTGGAACAAAAACTCTTTGAACTAAGGTGTCTAACTGACATCCCAGGAGCACAATCCTGTGTGAGGAAGTCAAGAAAGACTTTTGAATGTTCTCTTGGAATCCCAGCTTGAGCAAGAGATCTCTCACACAACAGAGAGCTTCCTGATATTTTGAAAAAAACTCTGCAAAGAAAAGCAAGTTATTTAAATACGGAAAAATGTGGATACTCTGTAGCCTGCAGTGAGCAATAACTGGAGCTACACACTTCGTGAACACTCTTGGTGCAGTGGATAGTCCAAAGGGTAACACAAACAACTGACAATGTGATCAAAACACACAAAACTTTAAGAAACACCTGCAGTCTGTATGAACAGACATGGGATGATAAGCATCTTTTAAGTCTAGTGTTGCCAGGAAACTTAAGAGGAAGAAGAAGCAACACATTGTTAAGGGCCATCATTTGAAATCTAGGCACAATCACAAATAAGTTTAGAAAAGAAAGATCAAGAACTGGTCTCCAAATATTTTCTTTTTTTGGGACTAGGAACGTCCATGAATAAAACCCCTTCCACAAGTGGGAAGGATAAACTGAGTCTATCACTCTTTAGCACAACATGTCATGATGAACAGGTGGAAGCAAAATAGTCTGATCTGCAACATGTGGAATGACCCCCTGGAATTTCCTCCCACTGCTATCTGTAACCCTGATGAATGATTTTTAGAACTCACTTGTCTGAAACAATCTGTTTCCACAGAGAAAAATGGAGATTCAGACTTTCTGGAGGTGAAAAAGGGCCAGGGTGGGAGGGGGTCACAAGGTCTCTTGAACAGTCATTCAGACTTGTTGGAGTGCCCTTGGTTTTGGAAAGTTTGAGACTTCTTTTGGAAACCTCCTTGCCAATTCTTCTTAAATATCTGTTTAACTAAATTCTGTTGAGACTGTTTATTCTGTTTTTTTTGTTTTTTTTTTTTTGCCAGAACTGAATGAGGAGAAAGAAAATGCCTTGGAGAGGTTGGAAAAAGAGGGCTGAAAAAACTTAAGAGATTTTTGTCCCTTTCATCACATTTTTAATCACCTCTGCAGCATAGGAGCCAAACACTAATCTCTATCCATGCAAGAATTTAAAACCTCATTTTTAACATCTGGGAGGTTCTGAGACAGCAGCCAAGCAAACTTCCTTAAAACTGTACCAATGGGTGTAGTCCTGGAAAAAAGTATCAACAGAGTCATACACACACTACAGACAATGAGTAGTGACCTATGCAACAGAAGAAAAGTTATTTAAAGCTGATTTTTCTTCACAAGAAGAAACTGTAGATAAAACATTCCTCATACATTCACAATACATCAGAACAAACTTTAAGATATGAGCATGGCAAATTAAAATTCTGAAAATCAAAGTTGCAGAAGTATACACATTTCCCCTATACCAATCAATAACTTTCCCATCCTTATTAGAAAGAGTAGGATTGGAATTTACTAAGTGCTTAGCAGCAGAGGAGTCAACTAAGGCTATAGCTGCTGGTTCAGGTTTGGGAATAATGTATACAAATTTAAAAGACTGTAGAACTTTATACAACATATACGCTTTTTTAGGGACATCTGACTATCAAGAAAACTGCAGGCAGTTGGACACATCCTGTAAAGCAGACAGGACAGGAGGAATAGGTGTAGGTTCTGATAAATCCTTCTCTAACAATTCATAGTATTTTCTAAAGGACTCACAAAGCTTAGTATTCTCCACGTGAAGACACTGGGGCATTCTTGCAATAGTCTCTGAGAAAGAGAAAGCCCCATAGGGAGAATCAGAAAATGAGCTCTCCGAGTCTGAATCAGAAATCTGATGACAAAACCCTGAATCTGCCAAGCATCGTCCTTTTCAGATTCAGAATACTGAATCTTTTCAGGAAAAGAAAACTCTCTCTTTCTTTTACCAGAAACTACTCTACAAGAAGGCTCAGTAGCCTGAATCAAACCCTGAGACAGTCGTAGTAAACTACTCCTATCCAAAGAAATTTGAGGAGGAGTAGATCCATGCAGGGAAACCTTCCTTGTTCTTCTCCCAGGACTGACAAGAGTGGTTCTCCCTTGCTCACTGACAGGACCCCAACAACAGAGGATGAGGCTAACCCCCAGTCCACAGTGACTATAAGTGCTACACCAGAGGGATTTGGGGTAAAACATAAGCAGTCAGAGGTACAACATATGGTCAAAGCAGAGTCAGAGTTTGCGGAGGCAAACTGCTAGCTTGCTGTGGTAACAAAGGCTGTTTGCTTAACTTTTTCATTTTGTGCCTGAAAGATGGGTCAACCGTGTTCTATGGTCAAGCTGAAAATGGTGTCTCTATCCTGGAGAAAACTACCAGCCCACAAAAGTTAACTTTTTTGACAAAAAACACAGTAAAAAGTAATGTCAAAAACTATGGAAGTCCCACAGTGGAAATATAAACACAATATCTCCACAGAAAATATTGCATCAGTTAGCACTACTTTTTAACTGACAAACGTGAGTGCTCTGTTTAAAAGTATGTTACAGTCCTGAAACAATCCATTAAAACACAAAATTCCTAGCTTTAAAATAACCTCCCTGAAGAGGAACGTAATACAACATCAGTAAAAAATGGAAGTTTTTTCCCTCCCAAAGGGAACTTCACTATCTATCTAAGGAAAGCATAAGCCAACTGTCGATCCTTGCAAGCTGCAGAGGAGTGTACTCTTTGTTGACAGTAAAGCATTGAAGGGCTTCATGCTCAAACTTGTCTTTAATCAGCTCAGCTTCAGCTGCTTGACAATTTGGGTGTGTGGAAGGTGCCCTGAAACTTTAGAAGCCATCCTGTTGTCACATCCTTGGCAGGATATAACCCATATAGCCAAGACTACTGTACCAATGATCAATATGAAGGGCATAAGTGAAATCACACCATTTTCTTTCTTGCACTAAGTAGCAATTTTTTTTTAATTTTGAAATTATACTTTAATTAAAAAAGAAAGAAAACTAACATGATGACAAGCAAAATAAATTATCCCAATTCCAGTTACATGTAGTTCAATTATAATAAGAAAGAATGTCACCAACTCAGCCTTTAAATCCCAAATCTTGACTTTATCCAGAAGCCAAAACTTGTGCATGGCTAACCACTGTAAAGGCTGATACTCTAAATAAAATCAATGCACATGCTCCTCTCTCTTCTTCTTCTGACAGAAAATACAGTTTGCTACATTTAGGTTACAGGTGTATCTCTGGTTCAGTTTTTATTCACCATCAACATATGGGCACTAGTACTGTCTTCTACATAAAGTTAATCTGCTTCTCTGTTACAGTGAAGGCAGTTAATTTTCAAATGAAAGTATTTCAGCTTCACAACTGAATAATTTAACAGTTTACTATCAAAATATCGACGTTCATATACATGAACGGTTGATATTCCTATAATGAAGCCATCCTGCATGAATACTAATGAGTGAAAATGTTGACTCAACTGATCGACATCAATAGATTCAACATTTATATCGAAATTGGAATGTGATGGCAGTGTAGGTGCAAATGTACATAAACACCTACACTGTCATTCAGGTTTTAGCTATTCTAACTCCGAGATTGCACTACAGTGAGGAAAGGGAAACATTTCCCAATCTGCACTGTACCGCAACTCTACTCATAACATCGAGTTCATATCAGCAAATACACACTTGCATTCGCTGATACGTAACCTCGATCTGCTAATGTTCAGCAACACAGAAAGTTGACTAACGTTCGACTTTCCGCATTCGCTGAACTAACGTTCAACATTTTGATTGTAAACCTAATATAACACACACACACACACACACACACATATATATATATATATATATATATATATATATACACACACACACACACACACACACACACACACACACACACATTGTAGTAGACATGAAGACACTGGTGATAGGACATGCACAATTACCTAAAATATCAAAATAACCAGTTTTCAGAATAATACAGCAATTTATAAAGTCCTCTCAAAATACAAGCAGTACCGGTGCTAACAAAAAAAATCCCAGGCTGTAGATCTCTGTCATAGGCTGCACTCTAAGCTTCAAATGCAGGCATTCCAGCAGTATGCTCCCAGCCTGTACGCCTTTCTACTAGGCTGACTCTCAGCTCAAAAGATGCTTGCAGGCTGTAGACCTTCCCCTGAGGCCTCACTCTCAAAAAAAAAAAAAAAAAAAGCACAGTCATCCAGAGGTCAGTCCCAAATGGGCATGCGTCCAGCTTTTCCTTTCCACACTTCACACTGTTCCACCAGTAAGGAATCACCTCACTCTCAATTTAGACTTTAGGCTACTCTCTTTTATTGTTTACTATCACAGTCCAGAACCACACAATCTTGAAATTCATAATTCTGAGACCATAACAATGAAAGGCCAAAATGCTGAAGATGACAATACTGAACTCCCAGACCCCCCCCCCCACCGCAGGATCCATGTTAGCACTCATTTCTGGGTCAAAACCTGGGTCAAAACCATTGCAGGACACAAGTTAGCTCTCTTTCCTGGGCTCACAGTGGTAGGGAATTTGTTATTTAAGATTGTTGGACATTGTTGTCTTCAACATTTTGTTTTTTCAGTATTATAGTCTTGAGACTATGATTTCCAAGACTGTGTGCTCAATATTGTGATAATAATCCCTCTTTTATACTGAGGTGAAGTCTCTGTGATTGGCTAAATGCTTGTGGAAACAAATACAAGGATATTCCTACGTTCTACACATTTAAAGTTGCATATACTTTTGTCCAGCAAATGCGTTACAAAATCAGTTAAACAATATTGCTATACAAATATCTGTATACTCAACAAGCACAGTATGTTACAGTACATATATGTATGATTACACATTAACTATGTTACAGTACATATGTGTATGACTACATGTCAATTATGTTACAGTACGTGTATGATTACACATTGACTATGTTACAGTACATGTGTATGATTACACATTGACTATGTTACAGTACATATGTGTATGATTACACATTGACTGTTACAGTACATATGTGTATGACTACATGTCAACTATGTTACAGTACGTGTATGATTACACATTGACTATGTTACAGTACATATGTGTATGATTACATGTTAACTATGTTACAGTACATACGTGTATGATTACATGTTAACTATGTTACAGTACATATGTGTATGATTACATGTCAACCGGTTGAATGACAATTTCATCTAAAGAAAACTCTCCAGTCAAAATGGTTGAATGCCAATATCACTAAAACAAAATTTAATATAAATTCAAAATAAGTTAAACATAATACAATTAAAAAGACAAAGGGAAAACTTTTCAAAAAAGTTTATTTTTTGTTAGCAGGGGCAAGCCCCATGAGGTGGATTCACTCCCCACCCCCTTACTTGAATATATATAACTCCACAGTTGCAGAACTGTGTAGAAAAGTAAAAATACCACACACAGGGAATCGCTGTCAGTACAAATATATAAACTACATTAGTAGTGATTATGTACAGTAAACTCTCAGTTAACCAGAACTCAAGCAACCAGAAAAAAAAAATTGAAGAAATAAAGTACAATTTCCATGTGTTGCACTTTCTGCCCCCCCCCCCCCCACTGAAACATACCTTATGTTTTTAGAGTTTTAAAACGGAAGATAGGAATAAATTCCCTCTCTCGCCAACGTAAGAACAAGTCAAACCAAACAAATAGTATAGGGTACGGTATTAGGCCTATTTTTAACAGTAACTCTCAACAACCAGAAACTACATTTATCTGATGTCTACCAATCACCATGGGTGCCGGTTAACTGAGATTTTACTGTATAGGGAACCACAACCATCTGCTAAGGCTTCTTCAAGTGGTTCTACACTTTCCTGCTTCTGTATTACAAAACAATATGCACATATGCCACATTCACTGAAACTGAATTTCAACCAACCAGTCATTCAACAAAATTGACTTTCAACAATTTTTCTTAGATCAGTTGTTTTTATAACAAAATTGTCATTCAACCAAATGACATGCACCTATATATATATATATATATATATATATATATATATATACATATATATATATATATATATATTTATATATATATATATATATATATATACACACACACACGTGTGTGCATGTGCATATATATGTGTATATATATATATATATATATATATATATATATAGATATATATATATATTATATGTATATAAAATATATATATATATATACACACACACACACACACACACACACACACACACACACACACGCAGATTAGATATAGTTTTATACATATTTATATATCTATAAGAGTCTACTTTGAACCATCAAAATTACACTTCAGCGAAATGCAGTTACGAGAGTTCATTTTTGCGAAAGTGCACATATCCAAAAAAGCATTTTCGGGAAAACCGATTCACCGAACCACAAAAGAAAAGAAAAGAAAAAACAAATACAGTAAACACATTTATGCAGGGAGCAAGCACCCCTGCATCCTCCCATGTGGGGTGTTGAGCCCCCCGCCCCGATACTTATATATACTAACTTCGAGATTGCACTACAGTGGGGAAAAGGGAATATTCCCTTATCCTCAGTGTACCACGATCTACAACAACAAGCTCTCCTCCCATATACTACTGAAGAAACACTGTACCTGCACCACAACAGGATCCCAGAACCGGCGATCTCTCTTCGCTAAACTGATTTTCGCTGAAGTGCATTTTCGGATAGATGCACTTTCGCAAAAATGGACTTGCATAATTGCATTTCGCTGAAGTGCAATTTCGATAGGTCAAAGTAGACCCATCTACATATATACATATACATATATATATATATATATATATATATATATATATATATATATATATATATATATATATATATATATATATATATATATATATATATAAAAAGACCTACATATATACACACAGACACCCACACCCCCACAGTCACACACGCACGTACTTATATATATATATATATATATATATATATATATATATATTTACTACTAAGTTTAGCATGTTCACTATTGATTGCTTGGATGCAATGGTGAATAAATATATTTATAGGTAAAATTGGTCAAGTAAAATAAATATTTCTGTACCAAACCAATTTCTAAAACTTTTTTTTTTTTTTTACTGGGCTTCAGTTGTCCACTGAAAGTTATGATCGCTAATATTATCTCAGTTCTTGAGACTGAGATGTATTTGTAGTGATTTGGATGAGGCCAGTCATTTTTCCTGTTGTTAGCCTGGTTGGCATCTGTTGGATGCACATATAAATAGTTCTTACTCAGGGCTAAATCTTCATATAAAAATGCTAATACTTCTAGCCATAAGTTAGGTACTGCATCTAGGCCTGGGGTTTTCCATTTAGGAGCGTTTCTTCATTTTGTTTCAATTTTTCTCACCATTACATCATCCTGTCTCATATCCTGTACATGTGAACTTCTTACTGTTTCTTTTACTTCTTCTATCCATTCACCACCTTTGTTGGGGTAGGGCCCTCCTTTACCAACTCATATATATGAAATGTGTGTGTATATATGCATGTATACACATGCATGCACATACACATACACATAAATAACATGTATCCCTCCTTGAGCTTTACTGCAACTCCAACAGTATAATCTGTTGCTCACTAGATAGCAAAGAACAGTGAAATTAAAGCTAAAAGGATTCTTATGCATGAAGTTTCATCTGTTGGTGAGTTAGTGTTATTAATTTGAAAGGAGGCTAACATGAGACATGCATTTACTCAAAATTATTTTCTAATTCTTTTCATATCATGATCATCATTGTAATCAATTAATTTAACTTTATTTTCTCTTTTAATTATAATTTTCACATGTAGTTGTTTATTTCTATTGCTTGCTATTATTGTTTGTAATACTTGTTTTTCTTGTACTGTAGTTATATATTGTATTTTCTGGAGCTTTTCTCCTCGGGTCTCCACTGAAAATGGGACAAAATCCCAGTTGGACTAACCCAGTTAACAAATGTCAATAAATAAAATAAATAATGTGTCTATTTCATCTTTTTTTGATGGATGTGAGTGCGTGCGTGTGTGTGCCTTCTGTGGAAGGTTGTGCGCCGGGCTGGCAACTCGACACCGGAAAACTGCACTGCCAATCATGAGCGGACAGGTGATCCGCTGTGGCGACCCCTAACCGGGAAAAAGCCGAAAGAAGAAGATTTCTATTCCTATTGCCTTGTTTCCCAATTCTCTATAAAACTCATTTTAGTCATGAACGAATTGCTTATTTTGTACATTTCCTTTATATTTATCAGCATATCTTCTAAGGTTTTCTGCCTGTGCTGATGTCTTTAGTTTATTATTTGCAGCAGTGTATGACAGATTCTGGTCTATTCTGATACTGCACGTTGCTTTTATTACATTTATCTTTAAGTATTTTTGTTGATCTGTTCAGTGTTATGTACTCTTCTAGCAGTGACACTTCCTATCTTAATTGCTTTATAGTTTTCTCTGTTTGATACTTCCGTGATGGCATTTGTTTTCTTCCCTTCCTTTCCCTTACTGCCCTGTATTTTGTGGTAAGTCTATCTGTTATCAATTTAGCTGCACATTAATACATCCCATTTACTTTTGTTATGTCACATGAATTTCTGTCACAGTCTTGATTACTGTGTTCATTTGTTTTATCAAACTTCTAACATTTTAGATCTTATTGACTTTCTGTATCTATTTCTTTCACTGATTTTCATATGTGTAACTATCTCTATTAAATCAAGCAACTCTTCCCTTCTAAACTAAGGGCACATTCCTTGTTCTCCATTTCCAGCGCACAATCTACAGAAAGTTCCACAACATCTTCCTGTAACTTATTCTCTTCAGCTTCATCCTGTGCTACCCATTACTCTTTCATATTGGAACTGTGTGTGGGAGTTGCTGCTTGCTGTGGGTGTCTCTGTCCTGTCTGTGGATGCCACCGTGGGTGTCTCTGTCCTGTGTGTGGGTGTTGCTATGGGTGTTTCTGTCCTGTGTGTTGTTGTTGCTGTGGGTTTCTCTGTCCTGTACATGGGTGCTGCTATGGCTGTCCCTGTCCTATGTGTCGGTGTAGCTGTGGGTGTCTCTGTCCTCTGTGTGAATGTCACTATAGGTATCTCTGCCCTGTGTGTGGGAGTCAATGTCTTTTCTTGCTGTAGTGCTCTCTTTGTCATGTGTGGTTGACTCTGTCCAGTCTTGCTGTAGTACTGTTTTGGTCTTGTGTGTGAGTCTGTGTGGGTATCTCTGTCCTGTGTGTGAGTGCCACTGAGGGTGTCTCTGTCCTGGGTGTGTGTGTGTGTGTGTGTGTGTGTGTGTGTGTGTGTGTGTGTGTGTGTGTGTGTGTGTGTGTGTGTGTGTGTGTGTGTGTGTGTGTGTGTGTGTCTCTGTCCTTTGTGTGGGAATCTGTGAGGGTGTCTCTGTCCTGTGTGTGGGAGTCTGTGTGGGTGTCTTTGTGTCTCTCTGTGGGATTGGCTACCTTGATGCAATACAGAAGCTTGTTGTAATGTAACAACATTGCTACTGCCACTTAATGTGTGGATATACTTCTGTGAGTGGTTACCTTGCTATAGATTCACAGGATGAAACTAGACTATTGACCCGGAGGCCCTTGTAAGCCTAGTGAAGAATTTCATCCATGTTCCCCCAAAGGCAGCATTTGTTTCCCCTGTCCAGCAAGGACAGGTGGGATCCCAGGGGTGCATTTTCTGTTTCCCATCCAGTCGTTCAGGTTCCTCTTAAAGAGGGCTAGAGAGGTACTCTGCTTGACATGGAGAGGGAGTCTATTCCACACGTGGGGGAGTCTTTGGGACACAAATCTATCCCGCCAACAAGTTCTGTTAATGTCACAGACCACATTAAGGCCTTGCATGTGGGTTGCATTAGTGGAGCTTGACTTAAAGATATGCAGCAACTTCATCAAGGTTGGGTCTGAGATGGCCTTGTACGGCAGACACAGGTCATCTCTGAGAAGTTTGTATGAGACTGAGTAGAGAGACAGGCTTTTAGCCTATCACTATAGGATAAATGTTTGAGACCTTGGATTTTCCTGGTCAAGAACCCCTGAGGTCTCTCCAGCTGCTGTATGTGCTTGTTAAGGTACATGCCGAAGGGGACATTGTACTCAATAATGTGTCTGATAAGGGAGGAGTACAGGGATTTTATGACCTCCTTGTTCCTGGATGAAATACCCTTATTTATGAGGTGGGCTATGTAGAAATCCTTCTGTACAATGGAGGCATCGTGCTGGTCAAAAATCAGGTTGCTATCAACCTGTGTGCCCAAGTCCCTCATGACTGATTGTGTACTTAGTACGTAGTTATTAATGTGATAATTAGTGAGGATGCCATTTCCCCAAAGGGGTTAATGATGCATTTCTTGGCATTGAGTTTCAGGCCATGCTTCTGGCACCAGTCATTAGTTTGGATAAAGCCCTCTTAGAGGATGTTCACATCACTAGGGGAATTTAAGACAGCACACAGCTTGCAGTCAACTGCAAACCTGGTCAGCCACAGACCACTGGTTTTGGCTTGAACCACAGAAAATTATATCCCAAACAGTACAGGCCCCAAGACCACTCCTTGGGG
>NC_056750.1:109909863-109912363 GCF_019279795.1 Protopterus annectens | reverse complement strand
AGAGGTTTCTGACTTAGTATGCCAAACTTCAAAAATACATTATATCAGAAATACATAGTATAATATAGTGTGTTATAATGGCATCAGCCATATACTGTCATAAAAGCAACCAGAACTTGTCTACCATAAAATCTGATAATATTTTTAAAAAAATTTTTACATCTTGCTGTACTGCAAAATTTGGATCATAATCAAACACTATTTACTTTGTGACTTTACCATCTCACCAAATGTAGATTCTAAATACATCAATAGATGAAACAGGTAAAAAATATAAAATTAAAAAATGGTAAATAATGAATATCTTATCTGACATTAAGGCTCTTAATACATAGGCATGGTTTGACAGAGATTCTATCATTCAATCCCTTACCTACGTCCGCCCTAAGGCGGATGATCCATTTCATTTCATTATCTTCAGTAGTGAGTCTTGCATTCCCTCCCCTAACACTGGGTGGAATTACATCAATAGCCATAAACTCAAATAAATGAGAAGGACCACTGGACTTAACGTGCTTCGCTAGTGCATTAGTTGAAAGACCTGTCCTGATGTTGTATAAATGTTCCCTAATTCTATATTTTAGTTGTCTATCGGTCTTTCCTATATAGAATGAAGAGCATTGTGAACACTTAGCTAGATAAACAACGTGCTCAGTATCACAACTAGCTATGCACTTGAAGTGATATTCCTTGCCAGTATCTGGATGAATGAAACAATTAGAGCTCTCAATATATCCGCAAAAGTTGCAATTGCCACATGGGTGTGTTCCTTTAACATTAGATTTCCCATTATTGGGACCCGTGTGGCATAATAGTCTCTTAATATTTTTCCTATTTTTATACCTGAATCTCGGTTTTTCTCCTACTATGTTTGCTATTTTTGAATCTGTGAGCAAGATGTCCCAATGTTTTTCAAAAATATTATAAATACTGCTTCTGTCTCTAGTAAAGAACATAGGTATTTTAACCTCATTGTTATATTGAGCTTTCAGGATAGAAGTATTATCATCTTGATGTGAAAAATATGGTTTAGCTCTGTTTTCTCTTAACAAGTGAATATCTTGCATGCCTGTTTCGATGTCTACATTACTATAACCCCTATCTAAAAACCTGGACTTCAGGTCTTTTAATTCATAATCAAAACCTTGTGTAGTACTATTTAATCTAGAGGTACGCATGGCTTGACCTCTAACCACATTGTGAAATACATACTTCGGGTGCATACTACTCCTATGTAGTAGAGTGTTTTTGTGACACTCCTTCCTATGTACACCTGTGGAGAGGAGGCCATTGTCCATCTTTCTAACACAAACATCCAAAAAACTAATCTGTGTATCAGAAATGTTGGAGGTAAATCGCAAGAATTCTGTGGTTTCATTGATTTGATCAATGAAATTATGTAATGACTCTAATGTGTCATCCCATAAGATAAACACATCGTCCACAAAACGCTTGTAGAAGAGGACATGTTGAATAAATGATTCCATCTTATATAAACAATCTTCCTCCCATAGAGCCAAAACCATGTTGGCGTAGCTATTGGCACATGGTGTGCCCATAGCTACGCCATCATGCTGGTGGAAGATATGTGCATCAAAAGCGAATACATTGTTCTCAAGAACATTTCTCAGGAATTTGCAAAGTAACAGAATCAGTTCTTCATTATAAGTACTATGTCTAACTAAGAAACTCTTGACATGATCAATTCCTAACCTATTCGGTATGACCGTAAATAGTGCTTGTATGTCCAATGTGACTAATAAAACTTTATTGATTTTCCTTCCTTCATTAAAGATATATAATTCATTAAGAAATTGCTGTGAGTCTCTCAATATATTTGGACTCATCTATTAAGGGTCTCAAATGGTGTTCTATATACACTGACAATGGCTCTGTGCACCAACCTCTCCCAGACACAATGGGTCTCATTGGAGGGTTGGTGCCATTTTTATGGATCTTAGGAAGGCCTTTAATTATTGGGATCACTGGATGTTCAACCAGCAGAAGTTTAAATAAATCAGTAGTAATGTCACCTGAATCTAGCATCTCTTTCAGCCTCATCTTAATTATGTCTCCCTTTTCTATCAATAATGTCATAGAACTTGTTCTCATTCAACATACTCATCATTGAATCTATATATGTATCTGTGTTCATCAGAACTATAGGCCCACCTTTGTCGGCTGGGCATATGGTGATTGTCCTATCATTCTGTAGTGCTTTAAGAGCTACCCTTTCTTTAAAGTTTAAGTTGTTAAATTCTTTATTAATAGATTTACTATGTTCTTTGCCAAAATGTTTATGTAAGTCTTCCTCCACCAATTTGTCAAAAGCATGTATTAGTGGGTGAGCATTTGGTATATACAAGCTAGACCTTTTAAATGACTTAGTATTAACTGAACTCTCATTATCAAATTCTAATTTCAGTTGAATATTCCTTGTAAATGTTTTCAAATCAATTATCAAGTCAGTTATATCACTGTCAATAGAGGGGATAAACCC
>NC_056750.1:109887363-109889863 GCF_019279795.1 Protopterus annectens | reverse complement strand
TAAATGTATCCCAAACACCATCATATTGGGTGTCTTCGATTACGCCTATATAGACTGGGATCATTACTCAAGCCCCAACTTTCTAGGCCACAGGTGCCTGGAGGTCATAAATTCAAATGCCATGGAACAATAGTCACCTCCCCCCAAGAGGAAAAAATATACTAGATCTCATCATCACAAACATGGGGACAAAATGCTCCACACCGAAGTATATCCCCCTTGGTGAGATCAGATCATAAACTAATCTCACTGAAACTCCACACCCCCCCACCCCAAACAAAAGACCACAGTGAAGAACTTCTAAAGCAAACTTCACACTACTCAAGACGGTGTGGTATCCTTCAAGGCCCCACCCAAATGGAAACCAAAAAAGCGGGGAAGCCCTTACAAATGCCTTTTTGAACCCCTTTCAGGACTGCATGGATCAGGCAATCCCTAATAAAACCCACACTCTTTCCAACAAGCGCAAACCTCCACCTTGGTGGTCCCGAGCGATAAACACACTCTACAATAAGAGCAGAAAGCTATTACATGATAGAGCAAAACCCCAAAAAGGAAGGCACTTTGATCATATTAGAAAAACTACGATCCTCATAAAATCATCCAAGGCCAACTTTGAGAAAAAATTGCCATAGATTCAAAAGACAATCATAAGGCCTTCTTCAGCTATTTTAGAAACCTGGGTGGAAACTCCCAGATATGCTCAGAATTAGTCCAAAATGATACAAAAATCACTGAACCCACAGACATTGCCAACATACTGGCAGACAGGTTCAGGCAAACTTCCCCCCCTCTCCCCAAAAGGAGAGATAACTATCCCAACAAGTGTAGCCTCCCAGACATCTCAAATGCGCAGGTGAAAGCTGCTCTCTAAAGCTAAAACACAGCATCAATGGGACCGGATGGTGTCCCGGCTGTGTGCTACATGAACTCAATAAAGGAACTAAACCCACATAAGGCAGCTGTTTAATCTTAGCCTTACCACAGGATATGTGCCCAAGGAGGTGCGGGCAACTGTGGTCCCACTCCACAAAGGCGGTGCCTCTACGGACCCTGGTAATTACCGCCCCATAAGCTTAACAAGCCTGGTCTGCAAAGCTATGGAGAGGATCATAATGGAACTCATAAACAAGGGCATAGGGGACTTGCAGACCTTGGACCCAACCCAGTTTGGCTTTGTCAAGGGCAGATCTTTCCTTTTGAACTTGGTCGACTTCTTCGAAACAGTTACCAAGGCCATTGATGAGGGAAAGGCAGTCCATACAGCCTACCTTGACCTTGCAAAAGCTTTCGACACAATACCCCACTCGGGTATCATAGAGAAACTTACCAGCTTAAATGTAAACCCATATGTCACAAGATGGGTTGCAAACTGGCTAAAGGACAGAACCCACAGGGTTAGAGTTGCTGGAGCCATGTCAGACTCCAAGCCGGTTACAAGTGGTGTCCCACAGGGCTCAGTCCTTGGCCCCTATTGTTCGGGATCTTCTTCTCAGAAGTACAGGAAACATAGGAGGACTATGGCTGACAAAGTTTGCAGGGTGACTGCAAACTGGGTGCCATAGTGGATAGTACATCGGACACAGATATCCTTCAGAGGGGTCTCACGGAAACTGATAGCTGGTGCCAGAGCCATGGCCTGAAGTTAAACGCCAAAAAATGTATAGTCATACCCTTCGGGAAAAACAAGGTAACCCCAAGCTACCATATAGGTGGCAACCCACTAAGCACAGAAGAGGTTATCAGGGACCTGGGGACCCAGGTTGACAGTGGCCTTTTTTTGACACTCACATTGCTAAAGTGGTTCGAAAGACCTTCTACATTGCCCACCCGATCATGAAGGGATTCACATCCAGATCAAGTGAGGTCATTGTTCCCCTGTACTCTTCACTTATCAGACCAATGATCGAGTACAATGCCCCATTCGGGATGTATCTCACCCGACACCTGCAGCAATTGGAGAGACCCCAAAAGTTCCTCACCAAAAGGATAAAGGGACTCCAAAACCTGTCATATACTGCCAGACTGAAGAAACTCCAACTCTATTCAGTTGCATACCGACTGCTCAGAGGTGACCTGTGTCTGACATACAAGGCCATGCCAACCCGAATTAATGGACATGCTCCACCTCAAAAATCCAAATCCACCAGAACCACTAGAGCAAGTGACTTAAACCTTAGCACGGATATAAATAGGACGTGCTGGAGGGATAGATTTATCACCCAGAGACTCCCCATGCTGTGGAATAAAATCCCGGTCCATGTGAGGCAGAGCACCTCGCTGGCTCTGTTCAAGAAATCTTGACCGGTGGATGGAGATCGAGGTTTACCCGAATCATCTCTGTGTCACTGCTGGACAGAGGCACAACAAACTAATGGGCACATTATTTCTAACATAAGGGGGGGAAGCCAAAAACTTTGGGCTAGGCTTATAAATGCCTTAGGGCAGATAGCCTAGTATAAACCTATGAACCTATGAACCTATGAGCCACCTCCTGTTG